>NC_090301.1:73925000-74225000 GCF_039906515.1 Pseudorca crassidens
AGTATCATAGGAAATGACAAATTTGAAGTTTGACTCAACTGATAACTTCTATTCTATTAGTGTTCCCCCCACCCATACTATTAGTACTATCACTTAGAATAGGGTTTTTAATTTTTTTTAGTATGCCTAACATTTCATGTATGGGGGCATAACTGCCACCTTTCCCTAGAAAATAAGAATGATTATTGGAAGAAAATTTTATGAAAATATTTCAAAATGTATATATTTTAGCTCCAAGTTCAATGTTAACTGAAAGGTAAGGCAGCAACAGAAATAATGGTAGATCAGAATGGAGAAAGCATTCTTCTACTCTCATATTAGTCAGTCTGGAGATTTTGTGTTTAAAGATAAAAAGGGGGGATCCTAATTAATCCTCCCTTTCAAATAATTCCGAGGCAAATTTCATAGACAGGAAAAATATCAGCAAAATTTATTCTGGAACTTTGAAGACTTTAACTTTTAAAGTTCAATTAAAAGCTTTCTTTGTGGGGGCTTCCCTGGTGGCGCAGTGGTCGAGAGTCCACCTGCTGATGCTAGGGGACACGGGTTCGTGCCCCGGTCCGGGAAAATCCGACACGCCGCGGAGCGGCTGGGCCCGTGAGCCATGGCCGCTAAGCCTGCGCGTCTGGAGCCTGTGCTCCGCAACGGGAGAGGTCACAACAGTGAGAGGCCCGCGTACCGCAAAAAAAAAAAAAAAAAAAAAAGCTTTCTTTGTTAGAAGGATTCTAAAATATTTTTGGATTCTTTATTGTATCAACTTATAGTACTAAGGATGGGCAAATAAATATAAAGGGTTAAGTAAGACAAGTTGTTTCATTTTAATTTCTGTGAGATCTAGCAAAAAGCTATAAAGGTTAAAATTGCCTCTCCTTTTTAAATGCATTTCAATTTTTTAAATGATCAAAACTATGACATTGCAAATGAAAGGAAAAGTGAATTTTATTATAAAAGGTTCTGACTATCTTTTAGTTGAATTCAGAAGTCTGGATTGCAGATAGAGGTTTGTGTGTTATTAGTGTTTAGAACATAGTCTGTAGATGGTGGTTGGAACCATGGGTGTGGATGAGGTTGTTTATAGAGCATTTGTAAAATGAGAAGGCTAAAATTCAGAACTCTCAGAAACAATAATATTTAAAAGGAGGAGGAAGGACAAGGGGGATAGGCCCAAAACAATGATGAAAGACATGCGTGGAGAGATGGATGAAGACTCAGGAAGGAAGAGTCAGGAGAACCAAGAGGTGGAGAGCATCCGATAGCAGGAGTATCAGGAAATGTTGCAGTTGAATAGTAGTTAATTGTATGTGACAATGAGCAAGTCATTGGTGACCTTTCGAGATGCAGATGGGTTTGTCTGAGAGAGAGTTTGCCCTTACTTTAACAACTAGCTTTTTATTCACTGCCCTAGGGGTCTTTATAAGCATCAGGTGTCATAATAAATATTTAATGTTTGAGTGGAAAACAATTTCCTATTATACTATAAATTAAAGGCAACTTTAAAGTGATTGTAAATCAATCTACCATGTAGATTATCCAGTTAAAATATTTTCATCTTTGGCTAATTTTCCTAATTATTTATCAGATGCTAATTCCCTCAGATTATTTTAATATTTTTAAAATTATTGACTTACAGAGTCATTGACCTTGGTAACAAATGTCTAATTCATACCAAAGGCCAGCCCCACATCTGTTCCCTTTTCCTCTCTTCATCTACCCTATGGAGGTTCCCTATATCCTCAACCCAATGACAGTGCAAGAACTGACCTCAGGGTAGGACTGACCACTGAGCTATATATATATATTTTCCCCTTAATCTTTAACTGAGTGAAGACTTTCTTTCCTACTCTTTTTTATTTTTTTCTTTTTTTCTCAACTGAATTCACATAGTTCAGCCTTCCTCTTTCTTTTCTAAGATTTTTCCTGTTCACCCTAAATTTCTGGCTCTTTCTATCTTTATTTCTCTCCCTATCTTCCTTTTCTTGCTTCTTCTTACATTTCTTTGTTCCCTTTGTTATATCCCTGCCCCTGTCAATTACCTCAATAGTCATTGCTAAGCCTAAAAGTTACCAAAGAAGGAAAGATCTAGGTTTTGAAATTTGTCAATCACAAAAGCAAGTCATATCCATTTCTAAAGCCTCGTGGGACTCAAGAGATTCTCTTTAGGATCTCCACTAGCACCATTTTCTAGGTAGACTTGCTGGTCATTAAATGTCAGCATTAAAGATAAATTAAGCTCATTTATTTTTATTATTTTACCATTGTAATTACTTATACAATAATAATATTTCCAACTGTTTTTATAGCACACGTATAGTATTTGAGCTACATTTGGGGCTAAAGAGTTGCGCTAAGACTGCTTCAGAGATGAACTATTCCATTTATAACACCATTTCTAAGGGAAAATGTGTGCTGATTTCCTAACAACTGATGAGCAAATTAAATTTTGGAATACACCCATTTGTTAGCAAGGAACTGCCTATAATTAGGGAGGTAAATCTGTTGGAAAAAAATCAAATAGGTGAGCCAAAATGCAGAAGCTTGTGTTGTGATAAGAGAACTAGTGGATATTTGTGTATTGCGTGACTGTTTCAAAGAGCATTGATATAGATGCACTGCCCTGAGTGTCACAACAACCTTGAACACTAAGCAAGGCAGTGTTTTCTATTATTTAAAAATTTGCCTATGAGAGAAGTGACTCCAAGGGTCAAGTAACTTTCCCAAGTTCAGGCAACACCTGGCTAGATGGGACCAGTCTTCTAATTCAAAGTCTTCCCCAGAGTGGCTGCCTTTTTTACTGGGACCTGTTTAAGATTTTCATTGAAAACCAAAAGGTTCTGCTCATGCTGCTGCTAAGGAAAGTGTCTGAAAGCTACTGCACTGGATGAAGACGGCCAGCACGATTTTCCAGAATGGCGGTTAGAAGTCAGGGAGAGGTATTACTCTCTAGCATTCATAATGTAGAAGAAAAACCTCTTTCCCTAATGCAGTCATAATTCTGTAATGGAAAAAGTAAACACTGAACTCCTATGAACTGAGCACTTTGCTAGACTTCATTTCATTTACTCCTTCTGAAAACCTTATGAAATACTGTTATTATCCCCATTTTACTGTGAGGAAACAAAGGCTCAGAAAGGTGATGTAACTTGCCCATGGCTCCCTATCTTGTGAAGAGCAAGGCAGTGATTTGGCTAACTTCGTAGCTTGTGCTCTTATTTACAACTCACACTGGCTAGACTGCTTTCCTCCTCTTTGGGGATGCGTTATTATACTCTGAAAAAAATGAAAAGAAAATATGCACAGGTTACTTTCCAACCCACCTGGATAGACAGAGTCTGCTGTACTGTACAAACTTCAGGGTGGTAGAGTGAAGGGTCATCCACATGAAATCTGTGAATTGTGTCCCCTGAAGTTGGGCAGTGGGCGTCCAGCACAGTGGGTCACAGAGGCCTCAGGAAGATCTGCCAAACCATGAAATTTTTATAAATATTGAATGATTTTGAATTGAGGTTCTACATAAACTTTGACATTTTTAGTTGACTAGATTAGTGCGTCTCAATTTTGATTCGATGCACAGGAATAAGAAGCATCTCTAGTTACAAAATACAAAAAAAAAGCCCACACTTAGAAGACAAAAAGATATTAATTTTAAAATATTTAGCTTTCTCCCTGTATTATCATCTGGAGATATGGTAATCATAGCAATATTTCTTTCTAGATGCTACTTTTCCCATGCAACCCAGAGAGAATTCTGACATGATTCCTCATTCCTTTCTGTTTGGCCTTATGGTTTCTTAATCTAAACTTTATAGGAATAGCCTTAGTTACATTATAAGCAGTCAATCCCAAAACATTTATGGTTCATTTTATGCTTTGGGGTAGTATCCTGGGTAAACTGTGTCAGGGTAGGGATGAAAACATCCTCTTTTCCAGTCTGACCTAAATTCTCAGTATTTCATACCCCATAATACACAATAATCTCCAAAAGAATATCATTGTATCTGTTCAGAGTCGAGAGTGATCTACCATCAGCAAAGGCAAGAGAAGCTTTGTGAGGATAAGATTCAAATTGGTTCATGAAGAATGAATAGGATTCGAATAAATGGAAAGCAAGAGATATTTGGGGCAGAGCATAAAAAAATGACAGGTTCAAAGGAAGAGATTTGCAAGATATGTTCCTAAAACCGTGAGAAGACGGCTCTTTGTTGTGAACAGGTGTTTCATGTGAGATAAAAGTAGAAAGTTAAATTTCTGTCAGATTTCAGACTGCCTTACATGTTGAGTTACCGTAAGTGATGGCAACAGCTCAAATCTATTGAATGCTTACTATGCACTGGAAACTGTTCTAAATACATGTTTCAAAGATTTGAACTTGATGATAAATATATGAGTTAAATATAATAATTATCCCTATTTTACAGATTGGGCAATCAAATCTTAACTAAAATAATAAACTGGTGAGTAAGTAACAAAGCTAGGACTTAAGTCATGTGGGACTATGGAGAGATTTGGAAGGAGAGTGTGACATAGTTAAAATGGGGCTATTGGAATATTCATTTGTTGGAGATTATCAGAATGAATCAGATGAAGGAAAAACAGAGAGGCTACAAGGCAGGTGATCTCAGGAGTGCAGGCATGAAGAATAAAAAACCTGAATGAGGGGCAAAGCTTTGTTTGAAAGTAGGGGTGATAAAGAGGAATCAGACATGAATCCCAGGTTTCAACTGAGAGAATTGTGGAAGAATTAATTTTTTAAAAAGTGTTCGTGGGGAGAAACTTTGAAGGCAAGAGCACTAGTAATAGTGATAATCAAGTTGGCATTAAATCCGAAAATAAATGGCAGAAATCACACAAGGATTTCCAAATAATAGTAAATGCTATGGTACTTGGACACGGCTTTTGATGCATTGTTTTAAGACGGCTGGAGCTATTTTGTGACAAAATTGGACCAGTTCTATGGTGAATAGTTGTGAATAATTGGCTGAAGCGGTCACTAGCATTTTTTTTTCATATAATGTGTGTGTGTTTGTGTGCACATTTTTCACACCTCTGATTCAAAATCTTTTTTTGCCTACAGAACGCTCTTTGCAAGAATTATGACTCTGACTCCAATGCTCACATCGTACTCCATGCATGCTGCTATGACAGCATTCATCAGGTTTTGTTGTAATAGGTTTTAACATGCCTGTGTGTTCACTAAACTCTGTCCTCCTCAAGAACAGAGGTCATGTGTCATTTATCTTTATTCTCTAGCACAGAGCTGAGCAACAGTAAGTGCACAATAAATACTTGTTTAATGATGATTCCACAGTATATAAGGACATACTTGTTTTAACGTAGGTAAAATGGAATCTAATGAAGTCTATTGTGTAACTTGGACTCAAGTTCCTGTCTAGGCAGTGTCTCCAAATGAATGGCCAATAAAGAGATGAGTAAGGAAATGTTATGATAGAGCCAGAAGTGGGTTGCTCCTCAAGCAGATCTTACAGGGGTAATTAAAGGGCTCTAAGGATCAACCTGTGTTTTGTTTAGTCAAACTGACTTTCTTTTGCAACTTTTAGATAGTTAAAGGACTAATTTTTGTGTCTCCTGAGGTACCATTAAGTATTAAATTCTGAGGTACAGCCTATATTTGATACAGAACTTAATGGACTATATGCGTGTATGTATGTGTGTAATATACGGTGATATATGTAAAATACTTCGTAAAAGACTTAGAACAGAGCTTAGCACAGACTAAGCTATATGATAAAGTGGTATAGATCAAATTAGAATCCTGCAGGCTCTGTGCATTTGTATTACTTAGGATAATGTTTTCTGTAACAAACAAATCTGAAAAAATATCAGTGACTTAATGAAAATTTCTTTCTTGCACATAAACAGTCCCATGTGAACGTTCCTAGTTGGTAGCTGGCCTTCCAAATAATCTTTCTGGAACAGAGGACTCCTTCATCTTGCAACTTTGCCCTTCTCCAGGGCTTCTTGCTCATTTGCATTTAGCTTATTGATGGGGGAAATGAGGGTGAATAAGACACACTCACTTCTTGTCCCCTTATCCCAAAAGTGACAAGTGTTATTCCATTCAAATTCCATTGGTGAGAACCAGCCACATGGCCATGTCAACAGAAAGGCCATGGGGATTCTAGACTAGCTATGTGCATAGGAAGAAGAGTAAATGCATTTGGTGAAGAGCTGACCAGTCCCTCCAATTCCAGTCCCACTCTTAGAATACACTTATCTCTTCCCCAGGGACACAACCCAAAATTCGATCCAATAAACAAACCCAGTTTAACATCTAGAACCTCTAGGGGAGATACAGTGCTTGATCTCTCTCAGGTCCAAATGTTCTACTGGCTTCTGATCTGAAGGCAAGATATCTCTGCTGCCTCCTGCCTCTGCCTCCGCCATCTAGCACACAGCAGTGGGGCAGAGAGACAGTAACTGCAATGCAAGCTCCCGTTTAGAAAAGCAACAATGAGAAACTCAGCATTTAGGGGGTCTCATTATTTCCATCATAAAGTCCAACGGAGCTGTGAAGTTCCTTTGCCCCGACAGTAGGGAAATTCTTCCATAGTCCCTGATTATGCCTCCTGGAAGTTTCTGTCCCCTTGTTTCTTGTTCCCTTTGGTCTCAGATGTCCTCAGCCTTTGGGAGCTTCCTCCATATTCCCTTTGGCCACGTGTGGAGAGCATGTTAGACAGCATACTCTCGTTGGGTGTTAGATAGTATGCCCATTTCATAATTCTTCAAGTTTGAGCTTGTGTAAAGTTCAAACAGTTGATTTTTATTGCTCCTGTTATTGTTGTTTGTGTTCTTTTTTGGGGGGCAATACTAGTCCCACACACATTTATTCAATTTTTTACCTGTACTGTTTCATTCAGTTCTACATTCCAGTCATTACAACCAAGTTTCTTTCTTTCTTTATTACTTTATTTCTCTGTTTCCTGATCCTTATGCCTCTCTACCTTAACTTCGTGACTTGGGTATGGTTAATCTTTGCTGCAAGACTGAAACGCTTTATTCAACTAAGAAGTCTAACTGGACCTTTGATGCTCAAAGCTTTGTTCAAACTTACCTGTCTTACTATTTGAGGATCCCAAAATAAACATCATTTTCAACTAAATAAAGCTCTTGACTCTCTATTTTCTTTAATTTGTACCTCACAATGAGCCGATTCTTGCCTGAAGACATCTCTTTCTTATAATACCTTGCTAACAGCTGCACATAGTAGCTCATAACTTTCTGACATTTTCCAACAACTTCCCTTAAAAGCTATAGTCTCAGGGGGTACATAGTCTGCCTTCCAAATGGTCACAGTTTTATCAAATATTTTACATGGTATAATGTGCGTTTCCAGCTGCCCAGCCTGTTGTAACCATTTTGACTTCTAAGCCAGTGCCATACAATTTCATAATTGTTGTTACAGCAGAACACTGTTCTAGATAGGAATTTCTGTTTTAAATGTTAGTTGTTATAACAAAATATCTCCAAATAATTTTTTAAAAATCTCCATAACTCAAAGGCTTATTTCTTTTCTTTTTTTTTTTTTTTTCGGTACACGGGCCTCTCACTGTTGTGGCCTCTTCCGTTGCGGAGCACAGGCTCCGGACGCGCAGGCTCAGCGGCCATGGCTCACGGGCCCAGCCACTCCGCGGCATGTGGGATCTTCCCAGACCGGGGCACGAACCCGTGTCCCCTGCATCGGCAGGCGGACTCTCAACCACTGCGCCACCAGGGAAGCCCTTCGAAGGCTTATTTCTTGCTGATCAGATGTTCCACATTTTCCTCTCAGGAATGATCCACTCCAGCAGAATGGATCTATTTTTGTCCATGTGTCTTTGGATTCCTTAGAAACACTTCCCTGGCTTGAAATTACTTGCACCTTCCTTCTAGCTAAATTATATTCTATAGAATGGAGGTTCTTGTCACCCAATAGTCCATGGAAGACTTAGACATATGGACCCAGATTTGACAGAGACTGGGTGAATTGGCAACTGTCAATCTCTGGTATGTCTCAACATTTTTAGATCCAAGCTCTTTAAAGATGAACATAAGAATGTTATATTCTCCCACTTCCTTTCTCTAGTAGTACCAACATTTTGAAGTGAGAGGTGGATCAGTTATGCCTTCCATTATTTTTCTGTACATAGAATGAAATCTTGACAGAAGAAAGCATAAAAACTGAAGTGAGGAAGAAGAATAGATAAGACCATGGCTTACTTGCCTGACTCCTTAACCAGACTCTAAGCTGCTTCCTGACAAGGGCTTTATCTATAAATCTCCTGTGCTAGACATGGTGATTTGCCCAGAGTATGTACTAATTCACTGTCCTCGATGTCATTGTTTAAATTCCTCCTCTGCCTGCTGCCATGAATCATGGGCAAGTTACTTAATTTTCCTGTGCCTCAATCCCATCATCTGGAAAACTGGAAAAATAGAGATGCTTACATGATAGGCCTATTGTGGGACTTAACTGTGATAATAAATGTACAGGGCTTAGAATAATGCCTGGGCCCAGGGTAAGCTTTGAATAAATATGAATTGCAACTTTGAGATACAGCATGGCATGGTGGGTGAAAGTAGGGCTCTGAAGCTTGGCTAACCGAATTCTAATCTCTGCTTTACTCCTTCCTCCTAATATTTCTGGGGTGAATTTAAGTTCTTTATGCCTGTTTTTACATGACAAACATTCAACAAACACTAATATTATACTGAGCCACTAAAGGAATGATTTAAAAGGTAAAGTTAGTCCAAGGTAAGCAGTTACAACAGCGCCAATTCCAACATCTGATTTTGGTTTGTGACCTTGTTTTTCACATTGATATTGACATGAAATTCTCCCTTAGACGTGCCTAGTTTGTAAGCCAGAGGACAAGCCTATGTCTTGTCTTTCTTTTCCATTGCCCGTTCCCCATACCTTGCATTTCAAATTGTAAGAAATCACAATATCAGAAGGAACCCATTCAATACACCTCATAATAGAAACACAGGCATTTCCCTTATTAGCCAAATCTTACAAACAGAAGTATTTGGGAAATGGGATGGATTGACATCATTTTATAGGGAAGGAAGAATTAGATTTAAGAACTTTGCTGTTTATCCAGCAGAGATAAAAAAGTAAAATAATATCCTAGGAAACTACATGGCATTTTCCAATATAAAAGACTTTTAGTCATTTATTGCTGTTTGCAGTAGTGTTTCATAGTTTCTGACAGAAAGAAAAAAAGATACCACCACCCACATTTTGTCTGGAGTTAATATGTATTTTTCCACTTGTCAGAGTGTGGGAGGCTCTCTGTTTATATAATTACAGCTTTCAAAAATCGCTTAAATAGACATGGGTAAAGAAGCAAAACTGCATGTAGAATATTCGGATGACACTGAATCTGTTGGGTCTATGGGATTTTCTTAGAAAAACTGAGATGTTTTTTCAGCTCTCACTTGGATGGAACCATGCTTTGCCGGAGGTTCAGAAACAGCTTTTCTGTGTTTTTGACAATCCTGACAATGGTCCTGATGAGTTATCTGTGTAAACATGCTCCCCAAACCAACTCAACCCACTTCTGTCTGGGACATTTGGAGAAAAGAGCAATGAGCTCTTTCTTCCCCTGCAACCTGGGACATCCAAGGAAATCAGGAGGAAGAAGACAAACCCTGACCAAACTTGCTACCCTTTTTTTTACTTTTCCTCATGGCTATTTTGGTATCATATTAAGAAGTGAAGAATTTGACATGAGTGGGAGTGAGGAATGAAAAAGAGGTCCAGATGAAATTGGGCTTGTGTTTGTGAGGGGCAAGTGGTCACCTTCACTCACCTTTACGCACTTTTTTGAACAGGTAAAAATAATTATGAATGTCTTTCTCAAAATTCTCTCTTTCTTTCTCATGCTTCATATTTTAAAATTTATTTTTTTATTTCTAAAGAGCTTTACTGAGGTAAATTGATGTACAATGAACTTCACATTTTAAATATATACAATTTGATAAGTTCTGAAGTATGTATACACCCATGAAGCCATCACACAGATCAAGAAATAAACATCTTTATCATGTCCAAACATTTTTGTGTCCTCTTTTTTTTTTTTTTTTTTTTTTTTTTGCGGTACGCGGGCCTCTCACTGTTGTGGCCCCTCCCGTTGCAGAGCACAGGCTCCGGACGCGCAGGCTCAGCGGCCATGGCTCACGGGCCCAGCCGCTCCGCGGCATGTGGGATTCTCCCGGACCCGGGCAAGAACCCGTGTCCCCTGCATCGCCAGGCAGACTCTCAACCACTGCGCTACCAGGGAAGCCCCATGTGCCCTCTTTAAATCCTTCTCTCCTGCCCCTCCTTGTCTTTCTGCCTCACCTCTCCCCATTACCACCTCCCCATCCTCTAGTAAGCCACTCCTCTGCTTTCTGTCTCAATAGATTGGTTGGCATTTTCTAGAATTTTATAGAAATGGAATCACACAGAATGTATTCTTTTTTGTAACAATTCTTTCACTCAGCATAATTATTTTGAAATTCATCCATCTTCTTGTGTGATTTAGTTCTCTCCTTTTGTTGAGTAGTATTCCAAATTGTGTAAGATATATCACAATTTGTTTATCTGTTGATGGACATTTGGACTGTTTCTAAATTTTAGCTATTACAAATAAAGTTGCTATGACGTTTGTGTATAAGCCTTTGTATAAATATGTGCTTTCAATTCCTTTTGGGTAAATAACTAAGAGTGGAATGGATGAAACACATGGTAGGTATATTTTTAAATTTTAGAGAAACTGCTAAACGATTTTTCAAAGTGGTTATACCATTTTAGGTTCACACTAGCAGCACTGAGAATTCTGGTTTCTCCATATCACCAAACACTTGGTATGGTCAGGTGTTTTAACTTTAGCCATTCTAACAAGTGAGTAGAAGTACAATTTTTTTTTTTTTTTTTTTTGCGGTACGCGGGCCTCTCACTGTTGTGGCCTCTCCCGTTGCGGAGCACAGGCTCCGGACGCGCAGGCTCAGTGGCCATGGCTCACGGGCCCAGCCGCTCTGCGGCATGTGGGATCTTCCCGGACCGGGACACGAACTCGTGTCCCCTAGCATCGGCAGGTGGACTCTCAACCACTGCGCCACCAGGGAAGCCCTAGAACTACAATTTTAATTGACATTTCCCCAATGACTAGTGATGTTGAGCATCTTTTCATGTGCTTATTTGCCACCCATATATCTGTTCAAGTTTTTTACTCATTTTTAATTAGGTTGTTTGTTTTCTTAATATCAAAGTATATTTTCTATTTTTAAATATATTATTCTATTAAGAAAGTTAACATGCAATAAAAATGACTTTTTGGTGCACAGTTCTATGAATGTTACCACATGTATAATTTCATATAACCACGTCAACAATTAGGATACAAAACAGTTCCACCAACCCAAAAAAACTTCCTCTACCTGCCCCTCTGTGGTCTTATTCCACCCCATGCCAACCTTTGCTCTGTTATCCATTACTATAGTTTTGTCTTTTCAAAACTGTCATATAAACTGTGTTGTATACTAGATAACATTTTGAGACTGGCTTCTCTCACCCAGTGTAATGTCTTTGAGATTCGTCCAAGTTGTTGTATCAATAGTTTGTTCCTTTTGATTGCTGGGTAGTATTACGTTGTATGGCTATACCACAGTTTGTTTATCCATTACTTGTTGAAGGATATTTGAGTTGTTTCCAGTTTCTGGTGACTATGAATACATTTATGTACAGGGTTTTGTGAGAACATAACTTTTTATTTTTCTAGGCAAAATACCTAGGAATAGGATTTCTTGGTCTTACAGTAAACGCATGTTTAAAATACACTTAAAGAACCTGCAAACTCTTTTTCCAGAGTGGCTGTACAATTTTGCATTCAACAATGTATGTGAGATCCAGTTGCTTATTGGCACTTAGGATTATCAGTATTTATATTTCAGCCATTCTAATAGGTGTGTAGTAATACCTCATTTCTGTTTTAATTTTCATTTCCTCTATAGCAAGTGATATTGAATACCTTTTCTTGTGATAATATCTCATCCATAAATCCTCTCTGGGGAAGTGTTTATTCAGATCTTTTGTGCATTTACTTAATTGCATTGCTTGTTTTCTTACCATTGAATTTTGAGAATTACTTCTTTTCTTGTAATGTCTTTGTCTGGTTTTGGTGTAAATGTAGAGCTTGTCTCATAGATTGAATCAAGAAGTAGACCTTTCACTCCAATTTTCTGGAAAATTTTGTGTAGTACCATTTTCCCTTAATTGTTTGTTAGAATACATTAGGGAAGGCATGTGTACCTAGAATTTTCTTTGTGGGAAGTCATAAACTACAATGCATTTTCTATAACTGATATATGGCTAGTCCAGATATCTATTTTTTTTTTCATTTTTTTTCTTCCAGCTTTATTGAGATGTAATTGAAATAATGATTGTGTAAGTTAAAGTTGTACAACATGATGATTTGATATATATATTAATATATATACACACACATATATATTCAAAAATGATTGCCACAATTAGTTAATGCATCCATCACCTCACATAGTTACCATTTTCTGTGTGTGTGGTAAGAACTCTTAACTACTCTTAGCAATTTTCAAGTATACTATAGAGTATTGTTAACTACAGTCACCATACTGTACATTGGATGCCCAGAAGTTATTCATCTTATAACTGAAAGTTTGTATCCTTTGACTACCTTCATCCTTTTCCCCTACCTCCTGCCCTTGAAAACCAACAATCTACTCTGTTTCTATCAGTTCAGGGTATT
This sequence comes from Pseudorca crassidens, assembly GCF_039906515.1. NCBI lineage: Eukaryota > Metazoa > Chordata > Mammalia > Artiodactyla > Delphinidae > Pseudorca > Pseudorca crassidens. The sequence goes on from NC_090301.1 coordinate 73,937,765, forward strand.
TTTTTTTCTTTGTTTGTTTGTTTTTAGATTCCACTTATCAGTGATATAGTACAGTATTTGTCTTTCTGTCTGACTTATTTCACTTAGCATAATGTCCTCAAAGTTCATCTATGTTGGCACAAATGGCAGGATTTCCCCCTTTTTATGGCTGAATAATATTCCATTGTGTGTGTGTGTGTGTATAAATATATGTATATATATATATATATATATATATATATATATATATATATATATATATATATACCATATTTTCTTTACCCATTTATCCATTGATGGACACATATGTTGCTTCCATATCTCAGCTATTGGGAATAATGTTGCAATGAAAATGGGAGTGCAGGTATCACTTCAAGACAGTGATTCCATTTCCTTTGAACATATACCCAGAAGTGGAATTACTGGATCATACAGTATTTCTACTTTTAAATTTTTGAGGAAACTCCATACTGTTTTCTGTCGTGGCTGCATACTAATTTACAGTACATAGAGTTGCCTCTTCTCCACATCCTCTCCAGCACTTATCTCTTGACTTTTGATAATAGCCATTCTAACCAGTATGAGGTGATATCTCATTGTGGTTTTAATTTGCATTTCCCTGATGATTAGTGATGTTGAGCATGTTTTTGTGTATCTGTTGGTAATTTGTATATCTTCTTTGATGAAATGTCTATTAGACGTTTTGCCCATTTTTGATAGCATTATTTACTTTTTGCTACTAAGTTGTACAATTTCCTTATCTATTTTTGGTATGAATTCCTCAGGTATGTGAGGAGTTTGCAAATATATTTTCTCAATATGTAGGTTGCCTTTTTATTTTGTTGATATTTATTCAGCTGTGCAGAAGCTTTTTGGTTTGATGTAGTTCTACTTGCTTATTTTTTATTTTGTTACTTGTTCTTACTGTGTCATAGCCAAAACTCATTTCCAAGACTAATGTCAAAGAACTTTCCCCCTATGTTTTCTTCTAGGAGTTTTATGGCTTCTGGCCTTTTAAGTCTTTATCCATTTTGAATTAATTGTTGTGAGTGGTGTGAGATAAGAGTCTGGTTTCATTCTTTTTCATGTGGATATTTTGTTTTCCAAACACCATTTATTGAAAAGACTTTTCCCATTCAGTATTCCTGGTTCTGATGTCAAATATTAGTTTATTTCTGGGATCTCAATTTTTTTCCATTAGCCTATGTGTCTGTCTTTATGCCAATGTCATACTATTTTGATTACTATAATTTTGTGGTATAGTTTTAAATTAGGAATTGTTATGCTTCCAAATTTGTTCTTTCTCAGAATTGGTTTGGCTAGTGGGGGTCTTTAGTGGTTACATATGAATATTAAGATTTATTTTTCTACTTCTGTAAAAGAAATGCCCTTGGAATTTTGACAGAGATTGCATTGAATCTATAGAGGACTTTAGGTAGTGTGGATATTTTAACAATATTAATTTTCTGATCCATGAACACAGGATAGCTTTCCATTTATTTGTGTCTTCTTTAGTTTCTTTCATCAATGTCTTATAGTTTCCAGTGACCAGATCTTTCACCTCCTTGATTTGACCCAGATTGGGTGGGGTCACAAGCTGGGCTTCAGGATGGGTATGCAGCTGACAGTGGTCCATTTGCAGGCAATGTTGCTAGCCAGGGCCTCTGGTTAGGTGCAGCCTATGGTTCTACCCCATAAGCTGGACACTGTTCTCCATGAGCTGGAGACTGTTCTCCATGGTTGGGTGGGGTCACTGTCTTGGCTCCTTTGTTGGGTGGGGCTGCATGCTGTGTTCAGCAATTGGGTAGGGTCATATGCTCGGCTGTGCTGCTTGGTGGGGTTGAGGGCTGGGCACCATGGCTGGGCACCATGGCTGGGCAGTGCAAGAGGCTGGGCTCTGAGGCTTCTCAGTGTCACTCTTTGGGGTCCCTTTTTATGCCACTAAAGGTTATGCCGAACATTTGGGCAGGGCTGCTGGCTTAGCTCCCTGCCAAAGTGGGATGTAGGATGCAGCTTCTAGGTATCTGTGGCCAGGCTTCCCAGAGTGGGACTTGAGGTTAAACTGAGCAGTAGACTGGGAATTTGCTTTCCTTCTGGATGGGGCTGTAGAATGGGCTCCATGTCCAGTATGGCCAATTGGCTGGGGATGCAAACCAACCCAGTTCCCTGGCCAGATGGGGCCACTGGCTCTGCAGATGAGCAGAACTGCTGGCTGGGATCTCTGCTCAGGTGCTGCTGTGAGCAGGCACATTACCCACCAAGATCTGAGTGCTGGTTGCTGTAAGCCCTCACCCCTCTTCTCCATTTCTATCTGATACCAAGTAGTCAAGCTCCCAATATCCCTCCAACGATCTCCATGAGATGAGATTGGAGTGAGCCTCCTGGGAAGCATCCCACAGCTCTGGCCAAGCTGGAGGTCCACCTTGGGATCTTTTTTATCTCCTGGAGAAACTGTAGGCCTAGGAGGACCCTCTCAGTGCGGTGCCCTGCGGGCCTGGGGGTAGGGGGATGCGGTCAAAGGAAAAGTGCTCCTCTTCTGTTTACAATGTGGTCCTTCTCAGTCCTTGTTGTCTAGGAGGGGTGTCCCAGCATCATCCCAGGTTCTGTGACTTTCATTTGCTTACTTTGGGTTTAGTGTGCTCTTCTTGTTCTAATATCTTAAAGTTGATTATGAGGTTACTACTCGAGACCTCACTTGTTTTTTAATAATATTGGGGATTGGTTCTAAACATTTTCCTCTACTGTAGGTTACTGCTAAGCAGCATCCTACAAATTTTGATACGTTTATGTGCATTAGTTTACAGTACTTTCTAATGTCTCTTTTAATTTTTCTTTAACCCATGCAATATTTAAAAGAGTATTATTTATTTTCCAAATACTTAGGACTTTCCCAGAAATCTTTCTGTTGTTAATTTCTAACTTAATTTTGCTGTGGTCAGAAAACATATTCTGTGGGACCTGAATATTTTCAAATTTATTGAGATTTGTATTATGGTCTATGAATATGGCCCATCTTGGTGAATGTTTAATGTGCACTCGAAAAAAATGGGCAACTTGGCTGTGATTTTTCGTTGTGAAGAATTCTACAGTTTGTAGGAAGATAGCTTAATATCAGTATTATTGCATCAAGTCCTCAAGATTAACCTCCAGAAACCACAGTGTCTACTACATGGCAGCAAAGACATTAGCCCAAGCACTGGGCTTGTTCCTAGAGAGGCATAAATGGTCATGTTGTTTTACTTGAGAGGCAAAATAGTGTAGAAAAAAAGGCTTCTGAAGCAAGCCTTTCTGGATTCAAGTCTTGGTTTTCCCACTAACGAGCTGTATGACTCAAGATGAGTTATTAGGCCATAGAAGATTAACATGAAGGTGGAAAGAATTAATACATTTAAACACTTAAAACACTGCCTCAATAAGCATTAGTTCTTATTATTGTTGGAAAATTTTTAAAATATGATGAATCCAGGTGAGTAACTCTAATATTGGCTTAGAAACAAAATAATTCTAGTATTTATCTGTACAGTTCTTTCCCTTAATTTTAAACGAAACAGTATATTGCTTCAACAAAAATAAGAGAGGCTTTCTGCGTCTGTGGGGATCCAGTTCTGCACTCTGAGCTGTCACGCGAAGGCAGTGTGGCTTAGACATTCATATGACGTGTACCCATATTCTTTTGCATCCCGGCCAAAACCATTTAGAGATAACAAATCAGGGCTGAACAGCAGCTTTCTATACACAATTAGATGTCAACCTATTACTAATTAAACTCTGTACAGTTATGGTTCAAATTAAAATAGTTTATTGCCCAGATTAAGGTTTTTGTGAGTAACTTCTTTATAGTATAATGAGTTCTAAGTATGCTCACAATATTGACCTTACGAATATTGGGGTTTTTTTGGTTGTTGTTTTTAAGGATTCCCATCCATATAACCATAAACCAGAATCAAATGGTCACATTAAGTATATAGGAAGAAGAAGATTGAATGAATTGAGGAATCAAGTTTTTTTCACATCCAATAGTACAGGATGCAAATGAACTCCAGCTAATTTGGACTTTCTTTCAATTGTGTTGATTCTTCTATGAGGAGAAAATGAGAATTATGTTTGACTTTCTGAAGTGTGTATTTTTTCAACATTATGGAAACCCTCAGTACTATTTGTCAATATTAATTTTAAAGTGCCCTATTCCCATTGTATTGTGTATGGTGCCATTTCTAAAATTAAACTACATGTGACATCAATTGCTTCTGTCCTAATTAGCAGGAATCATGAAATTTTATATTATCCATTACTTTATGGGAATTAATTCCAAAAATACTTCTTGACTGGTAATTGATTTAATAGAGTTAACGTGAAGTTTATTTTTCTGTGAATTCACTAGGAAGTAGAAGAAACAATGATTTGGGGATTTTGACAGACAGTAAACAGGCCAACGACACTGCTTTTTATCTTGAAGATCTCTCTCCAGCAATTATATTTTGTCTACAAGAAGAATATGGTTCTCTAACACTTGAGGTTATTTCTAGTTTCCGAACTTCTTAGTTCAGCTATTCCCTTTTCTGGGCTTTACGATTCAATAATGCCTTTTCTTAGAGTTTTATATCTTTCCAGTTTTGACTCTATTATCTGTTGCCTACTGCTTATCATATTTATATCTGGAGTTTTAAGATTTATAATCAGTAAACATCATTGAAATCTGGTTTTGTATGCTGATGCATTTTATATTTATTTTCTCCTTCAACAGACCATGACCTTTATTGCTCTCATAAGAGAAATGGAACTTTAGACAATAGTAGAATGACACCTGCTAAAAAGTACTTTTTTATACAAATGAGGCAGAAAAGTCACTAGCTTGTTGTGTTGACAAGGCATGTTAACGTCTCAGTGTGTTTTTTCTGCTTAGGAATTCAAGACAGTCTTGTCAGTAATAATTTCCAGAGGAATTTTTAAAATCCTGTGATTCCCTCTTTTATTAGTTTTAATAAAGAGTCACTGCTCTCTAAGCTTGCTTGGAAAACTATTACCTATCAGTAAGATAGAAGACAAACATATATGATATTGACAGCTCTAGAAAGTAGGTCCCTAATGATAGCAATTAAGAGGTAAAAGTTTCAGATGGACAGTACAGTGTTATTAGCCATAGTCACATTGCTGTATATTACATTTCATGACCTACTTATTTTATAACTGGAAGTTTATATCTTTTGACCCCTTTAGACATTTTGCCCACCTCCACACCCATGACTCTGGCAATCATGTTAAATGCAAAGAGTTGTAGATCTCTTACCCCAAGTCACCTCTTCTCCATTGTTTTCATAATAGTATTACTCTAATTGTGTAGAAGCTTTTCACTCCCAGCCATCCCTTACTTGGCACATCTCTGTGCCTCACTTACACACGCATTTGTCACTAGAGATCTCTATATCTTTGCATCCATCTTTCCTGAAAGTGGCTAAGAGAGTAGATCTTAAAAGTTCTCATCTGAATAAAAAAAGAAATTTTGCAAGTATGTATGGTGACAAACGTTATTGAGATTTATTTTGGTGACCATTTTACAATATATACAAATATATAATCATGTTGTATAACTGAAGCTAATATAATATTAAATGTCAATTATACCTCAATAAAAAAATTAAAGAGTCAAAAAAAAAGAGGTAAAAGTTACTTTTTAAAAAATACAGTCAACAATAAATTAAGTTCCTTTTGAAGATATAACTTGAGTTCTAGAGAGCTGACAACTGAAACTAGCAGTGGGAAATTGATTTTATAGTCTAACCTAGAAGCAGAAGGTTTGCTCTGATAAGTGGTCAAATGGTCAACTAGGGGGAAAAAGACTATAATACTTGAATCTACCCAATACATGTATCAACTCACTGACAGAATTTGTGTAGACAATGATCTATTATCATAAAATATAAATATATCATTATTGAGAAACAATATAAGAACAATAGAATTCTCCCTGTATACTGAAATGGGAGTGAAATCATTGTCTTATTTCAAACAAATGCTTATGTTTCTCTGGTTAACTATAATGATTTACATTTTTAGTTAGACAATTTAGATCTGTTCTGGGATTTGTCAGATTCATGTTGTTATGACTATAGAACCTAACACGTTGTGTTGGTATTGGGGCAAGTTCAACATCCATATAATCAACTTATTGTACTGCACTTCACTGTGTATACAGGAAATAAATTCGACTTGCAGTGCAATAAATATGTGATATAATAAACCATTTTATAGTGGTATCTAAGTAGAAATATAAGGCAGAACTATGAGACTAGAATGAACGAATAAATGGCGTGAAAACCTGCTGGATGAATAAATGAATGAGTGACTGAATGAATGAGTGGAATCCATTGCCTTTATTGGGTCAGTCTTGCTTTTTAAAACTTTGTGGAAATATAAGCTCCCCTGAAGTACATCTCTGATATGAACATTGGCTGCTCTATAGAGAGGTTGTGCTCCTAGTGGATTCATTTGTTATGTAAGGTGCATACAACTTGAGTGGGGTAATAAGTCAGGTGCCACCCAACACTAACAGAACTTGTAAGGAGGAAAGTTGAATAATAAATGATTCTGTGTCAAATGTGGCTAACGATGTATGAAGAAGTTGAGATGGCCCCCAGTGTAAGGAGACCAGGAGAAGGAGAGGAGGCTGGTGGGTCTGCTGTTGCTAAAGCCATGTTTGACAGCTTGATTCTTTCCTACTACGATGGAGCTTAGCAGGAGAGACACCAATTATTGTCACCATGTTATTCAATTATTTTTTTTAACAATCAGCTCAGAGAGAAATCATCTCAATGTCAACGTCACTTTTTGGGAGAGATGGATGGGGAAAAATAATTCAGGTTTGAAAGCAACTGTCTAAATTTACAGCTGTATATGGTCAAACAACTATTGACGCTTGAGAGTTTCCAATTGCTGGTAATAGACTGGAAAAAAAGATAATGTGTTTGATCGATCAGCATGAACAAATTTCATTTAGGGGATCAATAACAGTTTATACTTGACAGAGCTGAGGGACCACATTTATTTTTTCCCTTTGATTGAATAAATGTTTTCAATGGGACTGCAAATGTAAAGCAATCCTAACCATTTCTTAACTTGAGGCACAGCTTCAGCTATGGTGTTATTGCAAAGCTGTGTGTATTTAAAACTAATGTACAGAAAACTGGATAGCCAGGGGCTGGAGCGGTTGAACGAAGCTAATGTACAGTTTATTAAAACACAACACATGGCAAGAGAAAGGTCTCATTTTCTTGGTGTCGGGCAACGGAAAAAATAGGAGAGGGATGTCATATTTCATGATGTTAAGCTTTTTTTGTGTTTTGGTTTATTTTCTTTCCCCCCCTCTTTTTATTAAGATTAAATCCTTCATTGAATGAAATAAATTATGAGGAATATTAAATAGCAAAAAAGAATCAAATACCTGTGACCAATAACTCCAGGGTGAATCTTCTTAGCACTTGCAACACTGCCTGCTCTAGTGATCTGTATACACATCTGGCTGGTTCTTTTTCCCTAGAGCCATCTTCCTATCAAATACAGCACTTAGCTCAGCAAAGGTTTGTTGAATGAATAAATGGTTGAATCAATGCCTACTGATGGTGATTTCCTGCCAAATGACCTTATAGCTGATTCAGAACATCTCATTTGGCTCAGTAGGTAGGCCTGGGTTTTGAGGTATCTGCATGCTGTGCAGAATGGAAGCTCTTCTCACTTTCTGGATGCACAGGCCATGTGCAACTCAGCAAAAGACATCTGCTAAAGGAGTGAGGTTTCGCACTGGTTATCTAAAAAATGATAGGTAGGAATTTGGGTAGTTCTGGTTACAAAAAGATGAAACTGCCATTTTAAACAGAGGAATCCCCTGATCATTTTCGTTTTTCTTTCACATTAAAGAGACGTAGTTCTTCTTTAAAACAACAATTTCCTTTTCATGGCTTAGTAATATAGAGATTGTCATACAAAGTGAAGTAAGTCAGAAAAAGAAAGACTAATATCATATAATATCACCTATATGTGGAATATCACCTATATGTAGAAAAATGGTTCAGATGAACTTACTTGCAAAGCAGAAATAGAGTCACAGACTAGAAGACAAACTCATGGTTACCAAGGTGGGGAGGGGGAGTGGGATGAATTGGGAGATTGGGATTGACATATACACACTACTATATATAAAACAGATAACTAATAAGGACCTACTGTATAGCACAGGGAACGCTACTCAATGCTCTGTGGTGACCTAAATGGGAAGGAAATCTAAAAAAGAGTGGATATATGTATATGTATAACTGATTCACTTTGCTGTATAGCAGAAACTAATACAACATTGTGAAGCAACTATACTCCAATAAAAAGAAAAACTTTCCAACTGACAAGCTGGGAGTCATTTTTATTAGCCTTCAGGATTCTTTCCTGCAAAGGACTGTCGTTTCTACCCCCTCTCCGTTTTCCTCTCTAGCATTAGAAAACACAGATTCTAGACGCACAGCTTTTCCTCTGCCTTAGTTACAATAGCACGAGCTCTCTCCAGAGGCCTTGGGTGAATCTCAATGATAGTCGAGATCACTCTATTGATAATCTGTTTCTTTTCATAAAGATATAGTGGCACAACTTACAGGAACAGGGCAATCAAGATATTTTATGCAAATGCCTTCAATTCAGGTGTCACTTAGAAAAAGAGGGGGGTGTAAAGTTTCCCCAGCAAAGAGTTTTCCTTCTCTGAACAATGCGTAAAAATTCCTCCCCCAAGAGGCTGGAGTTACATCGCCCTGTAATTAAGTTTGCTATGATACAGATGACAAGCGTGCCTTGAAAAGTGGGGGAAATGCCAATAGTACGTGCAGCGCCTCGTTCCAGCTGCCTCCGCCAGCTCCATTCTCCCCAGCTTGTGCCTCCGAGGGAGAGCTGAGCTGGTGAGAAGCTGCTCCTGAGGAGGAGAGCCGTGCCAGGTCTATTTCAGGCACTGGGGCTTTGAATTGTTTAAAATGCATATTGTTTGTGTACATCTCACAAAGGAAAATGCCAGCTCTGAATGCCGCGGGCAGCTTGTATGTCAAATGATTAAGTCTTCAAGTCCTACAGCCGAGGGGTCATTATCAATGGTACTTCCAGGTCACAGTAGATGCAGCAGAGTTTGAGGCAATGGTTGACCTTTGGATGGCACTTCAGGGTAACGGGGCTTCTTAGGGCATAAATAATCATTTTTAATTTGTCTGTCTGAGTTCTATTTGTTTAAGAATGCAAATGTATTATAACATATGTGACTTACAGATACTCTTTTGGGAAGGGAAAAGCAGTTTCCATAGCTTTTCTCTCTTTCTAAACAAAACGCTTAATGAAGGAAAGGATATGACAGAATAAATAGTAGAAATTAGTCAATTATACTGTGCTACTTCGCACAGTATAATTGTGATGATCATTTTAAAGTGTTCAATTTTACAAAACTCTCAATATTACAAAAACAGCCTTTGTTGTTTTCCTCATATATTAGCTATAATTTAAAATGGCTTGATGACACTTTAAAAACCTTCCAACTACTTATATCCTTTTGCCTTTAAATTAAATTTGTTTCGCTTTTGTTTTGGAGGGAATAAGTGTTCATAGGCTTATTTTGGACTGAATTAACTTCTGATGTCTTTGTGCTCTTTTCACTTCCATGGAAGTATAAGTTGAATATGAAGTCAAATAATAAATCTCAGAATAATAAACAACACTCATGATTTCAATCAGCTTCCTTCTGCTGCTATCAACTAGTATCTACTATTCTTAACACACTGAAAGTTTAAAAAATAAGACCTGAGACTTATAACTGAATGAGGAAAATAAGGCAGAGAGGATCCTGGAAATACAGTGGTGAGCAATAATTAATTACATTTTTCTAAATTAATTATTAAAAGTGATATATTTAATGGTGCATGAGTGACATGTTTCTGTTGCAGTGAAAATTCACATTGGCCTTACAGATGGTAGAAGGTTTGTGAACAATGTGTGATAAAACACGGCTTTCCATCACGATGACTATTGTAATAGGTAAGTGACATTAGCTACCTTAACAATAACGGTGACAAATGTGTAATGGAACAAATACAACAGAAATTTATATTTTTGTCTCATAAAATCCAAAACAGATGTTCTGAATTGGTGGCTGCCTCTCCTCTAAGTGGTGACTCAAGGAGCCAGATTCTTTTCATCTTGTGGTCTTGCCTTCTTCAAGCATGGCACCCAGACACAGCCAAGGCTCCCCTCCCCCCAGGCTGGCAGAAAAAGAAAGAGCGTGAAAGACTTTGTGTGGGACGCTTTTGTGGGTCAGTCACTTCCACTCAAAAATTATTCACTGGAGCTGAGTTTAGTGGCCACACCCAACTACAAGGAAGGGAAGAAAATACAGTTTTGCTGTGTTCTGAGGAAGAAGAAGAAATAGGTTTGATGAAGAGCTAGCCAGCATCTGGCACAGGTATGATACATTAAAATGACATCACATCACTATTAGTTCCAGGGATAATAAACTCTGTGGTGGATGTTACTCTTTATACAACAATCCCTAGAAGAAAGGCATTTATTTCTTTCAAAGTAAGAGATTTTGAATAACTGCATTTTGCACTGCCTGAAGTGATACATACACTTTTGGAAGAAGATATGGCAAAGGTCCCAGCCCTCTCGGAGAATCGCTGCGACCATGGAGAGAGGTGATGGAAGCAGAAGTCAGCTCCACCGTAAACCTTATGCTGGGTCTCTGGCTTCCAGACAGCCCTGGTTTCTATCCAGACCCACGGAATGGTCATGCTTGTAAGCAGGCAATCCTATCTAATATGTTCCCATTGGCTTGGCTACTGAGACACCAGCTAGTTAGGCAGTAGGTGGTAAACATGTTCTAAAAAATTCTATTTTTTAGTAGCTGACTTCATTTTCTTTTGATCTTTCAACAAAACTTAATATAATCAGTTTTATATATTGATAAATGACAGTGACATGGGGACATTTAAAATAACACATTTAGCTGAATCATTAATATTTAGATCTTTTCATTTAATTTAATCATTTAAAGAATTTTATACTTATTTAAAATATGTGCTGATTTCCAGGAGTCCTTATTACTATTCTTAAGCCTGTGACATATGTGACTTCACATATCTGTACTGCTTCAGCTGTTTTCTTGTCCTTTTTTTCCCCTTTTCTTTCTCTTTCTCATGTTCCTTAACCTCTGCCCATAGACTAATAAATTAATTTCCTAGTTTGTGGAGGTGCTGTCCGTTCCTGAGTTGTAATGAATGCCTCCTCATTAATCAGAGAGCAGAGATCCTGACAGAGATGTCCCTTTTTCTCTAGTGAACGCGATGTCACAATGCCATGTCAGGGGCTTGTACTGGGTCCTTGGTCTCTATTTTTTGTGTATAGCATCCAGGTGAAATCCACGAAAAGGATGCAAGGATTATATAAACAATGACCATAATAGTATCATTGAGAGTACAGAGCCTATTCTGCTTTTATAAATTAAAAAAGATTAAACTATTGTCTTTAGAGCAATGGCATAATTTAATAATTATCCCTTAATAATTACTATTTATATATGTACTTCACCTATTACAGAAGGTTATGAAATTTCCGAGAGGCTGAGAAATACAATTTGTATTTGTTATAATAAGATCGATTTAGTGAATAACCTGCTGAATTCATCTTATCTTTCCAGACATCAGGACAAATAAGTATCATGATACAAGTTGATTCCTTGATTCCAAAATAAATAGTACAAACTGAAATTTTTAAAAGTAATTGCTTCCCTAGTCATTTGGCTAATGTATATTGAAATAAAATTGTTTTTTAATTGAAATTAAGAATGTTTTATGTGAGTATAAATACAGACTTTGGACCATGTGGATGTTCTGTGGACATTAACTCACTTTCCACATTCTCAAAATCCTGGACTGGCTGCTCTAGTGGCTGGTGTCTGCTGTAACTTCAGATTGCAAGGGAATGATTGGGTCTAGTGTTTCCACGCAGGAATTTCTTCTTGGTATTTCTTGGGAGAATTAATGTTTTTATGAATGCTAAAACCTGAGAAAAAATCAGTTCAGAAATCAAGAAAATGGGAAAAGTAGTTGCCAGGTTATAAATGTGTGTTTGTGGTCCTGTCTTTAGCTAGTGGTTCATCATTCTTGTAAATAAAATAAATATTAACAAGCTTATACACGTAGTATACATTATATAAATCCTGTGAGTGATGCTCCAAGAATAAACAAGTTTTGAAAGCAAAATAAGTCCTTAAATTGGTAATTTCGACATTTGATTCTGTGTAGTGCCTTTAACCTTGCTGGGAGATCAGCATGTTACTTTGTTCAATACCACCCAATAATATTCATCGGCATTTTCCAGTGTTTGAATATACTCTATAGGTTACAGTTCTTTGTAAATATTACTACACTTAATAATTTTTATTAATTAAATAATTTATGATATTTATAATATCAACTAAAGAATATTGAAAACGTTAAAAGTATCTTAAGGAACAGAGGAAATCAGTTAGCTCATTGTCAGACATGTTTTAAATCAAAATGACACGTTCGTTTAATACTATATCTCTTTTTAACAGAAAAGTTCTGAAACTTTAACCCTGTCACAGCGAATGAGTTATGTTTATTACGATGGTCACTCATTACTATTACATAACGTGTTATGAAAAATACAGTAATAACTTATGATTTTTTAGAATTACTGAGAATTTTTTTAAATTCCAGTTTTTCATTCCCAAATCCCAAAGATTAATGTCTATTGGGAACTTGGAAATCCTATTCAATTCTCACAGTAAGTTGAAGTGAAGGAGTACCTTTAAACTCAGCAGATAGAGTGAACAATTGAGTAAATCCAATGTGAACAACTCCACTCAATACAAAGTAATGCTTTTAACCTAGTGATACCAATATGGGGGAATTGAGGTACTATTCTAAACTGTGAGGATAAAATAAAAATTTAGCTGATGGGTCTAAGGTTAAATTGCCAAGAAATTTGTTGGGAATATTAGAAATAGTGGGACAGATTGTAACCCCATGCAGTAACTTAATACTATTCAAAGTAGGTTGTTTTCTAAGGCTGATGTGATTTGCCAAGAAGTACACCCCTTGGCCCCAAAGAGGTCCAAGTTACACCATATGCTTCTCTCATGAGAACAGGGACTCTTCATGGTACTGATGTCCTTAGCAAACACTCCCTGTTCTTCTGGATGGGGCTGGACTGGTATGACATTATGTGACTGGCTAGTTACAGGGCAGCTTTATAAGCCTGCATTTAGTAGATGAAGAGTTATTTTAAGACTGAAAGCCCTGGGAAATAAGAAGCAGCTTTCAGCTGCATGGACACCCTTTAATTCTCCACCTAAGTTGTGTTTTACTTGATTATGTGATGAACAAGTCACCAGGCTTGAGTGGGAGTCTATGAGCAGACCAAGAGAAAGGTCATCTTTCTAGATAATCTTTCCACATAATACAGTTCTACCATTATGTGCAATAGGATAAAAATGAAATTGAGGCCTTTCCATGTACAGGTGGGCTGGAACGGAAATGAGGGGATCCAAGATCAAGCCTTGTTTCTATGTGCCACTGGGTAAGTCACTTGTTCTCACTGACTTTGAAGGTCTTATTCATAAAAGAAGAGACAGCTGGATGATCATTTTGACTGACTATAGCAATAAAGGAGTTTCACTGCCACTGCCTTGGTCCAGGTCCTTATTCACTTCAGCTTGACTATTTCAATTATCTCCTGGTTTCCAGTCTCACATTTCTCTACCTCATCTTCCACATCCTTGTTAGATGTCTCTCTAAAACACAAATATGATTATTTCACTATTCTGTTTACAACTCCTCAGTGGTTTCCAACTTTCTATAAAATAAAGTAAATTTATTTGTGTGACATTTAAAACTCTTTATGATTTGGTTCCATTTCTATCTCCAGCCTCATTGCTCTTTATCTCTCATAATATATCCATAATTATACCTTACCCATCTACATAAAAAATAAAAGTATGTGAAACTGACTGATTTTTCTCTGGACCTACACTTAATTTTGACTTGTATATATTTATAGGAGCTATTACACCTGAAAGAAATCCCCTTTCTCACCATTTGTACCTAGCATTCCTCCTTTCATTCAAATGAGATGTTTTCTTTGAGTTTCCCCTCCTCAGGCAGTGTTGATCATCTCTGACTTTATGCCACCATTGCACATAGCACATACTTCTATGTGATTGTACCTATCATATTGTATTAAAATTCTTAATGCACAATTTTTTTCTTACAGATAATCATTAAACCTTATTTTTGTATATTTAAATTTTTGTCTATCTAGGGGTTGCTGCCTAGTAAGTCCTAGACACATTTTGGCTTAATGGAATTAGCATTAATAGACGTCAGCTCCTTACAAAGGATTAATCTCCAAAATATACAAACAGCTCATGCAGCTCAATATCAAAAAAACAAACAACCCAATCAAAAAATGGGCGGAAGACCTAAATAGACATTTCTCCAAAGAAGACATACAGATGGCCAACAAACACATGAAAAGATGTTCAACATCACTAATTATTAGAGAAATGCAAATCAAAACTACAATAAGGTATCACCTCACACCGACCAGAATGGCCATCATTAAAAAATCTACAAACAATAAATGCTGGAGAGGGTGTGGAGAAAAGGGAACCCTCTTGCACTGTTGGTGGGAATGTAAATTGATACAGCCACTATGGAGAACAGTATGGAGGTTCCTTAAAAAACTAAAAATAGAATTACCATATGACCCAGCAATCCCACTACTGGGCATATACCCAGAGAAAACCATAATTCAAAAAGACACGTGCACCCCAGTGTTCATTGCAGCACTATTTACAGTAGCCAGGACATGGAAGCAACCTAAACGCCCATCGACAGATGAATGGATAAAGAAGATGTAGTACATATATACAATGGAATATTACTTAGCCATAAAAGGAACAAAATTGGGTCATTTGTAGAGATGTGGATGCATCTAGAGACTGTCATATAGAGTGAAGTAAGTCAGAAAGAGAAAAACAAATATCGTATATTAACGCATATGTGTGAAATCTAGAAAAATAGTATAGATGATCTTATTTGCAAAGCAGAAATAGAGACACAGACGTAGAGAACAAATGTATGGATACCAAGGGCAAAGAGGGGGGCATGGGATGTATTGGGAGATTGGGATTGACATATATACACTATTGACACTATGTATAAAATAGATAACTAATGAGAACCTACTGTATAGCTCAGGGAACTCTATTCGGTGCTCTGTGGTGACCTAAATGGGGAGGAAATCCAAAAAAAAAGGGGATACATGTATATGTATAGCTGATTCACTTTGCTGTACAGTAGAACCTAACACAATATTGTAAAGCAACTATACTCCAATAAAAATTAATTATAAAAATAAATAAATAAATAAATATGCTCAAGGTTTTTAACACCAAAAAAAAAGAAAGAAATAGATGTCTGCTCCTTAAAAGCAGGAATCATGATTATTTTCTTCACTGTTGTATACTCAGTACTAAACACAACATCTGAAAAAATATAGGTGCTCATTACACGTCTGTTACATGAATGATAAGTAAATTAATAAACGTATCAATAGTTTTGTATGTGAGGATATCAACCCAGGTTCATCTCAGCTGTAGTTATTGTCACTATTGTCTTATGAAAGTTTTAAATTAGTAGACTCCGTTAATATGATGGGAATACTATTTTTTGAAAGATAGTATTAGTTTAACTAGAAAGAGGAGAAAGTTAAGTACTTAAATTATCTTCTTAAGTCATTCATACTTCAAAAATGGGCTGCAAAACTGGTCCTTTTATGCCTCTCATTATGTGCTACGTTCAAGATCAGAAGTTTAACCTTTGTTCCACCATGTATATGCTTTATTACCTGTTCCTTGTGCTGCCACTTATAACTTGTGTAATCTTGATCAGCCTCCTCATTTCAAAACTGGAGATGCTAATTCTTTTAGACTTTATAGGGATGATGTAAAGCCAATCTGTAGGAAAGTGGTTTGTAAGCCATAAAGTGCCATGCAAAGGAAAGAAATTGTTCTTCCATCCATATATGTCCCTAATTCTAAAGTTATTCTTCATATCTAAAGCAGGTCCTGTTTCCTAAACTTTAATACTATTCTAAGAAGTTCCTGTCCTGTGGATGTGAAGATTAACCATTTACCTCCATCTGGGGAAGGAGTGTATATTCTATTTAACATAAAGAGAGCGATTCAATACTTTCAATTGCCTCTTCTCCAAAATGTATTTGTCAGCTTGGGCTGCCATGACAAAATACCACAGACTGGGTGGCCTAAACACCAAAAATTTATTTCTCACAGTTCTAAAGGCTGAGAAGTGTAAGATTAAGGTGCTCGATAATTCCGTTTCTGGTAAGATCTCTTGCTGGCTTGCAGACAGCCAGTCACCATGTCCTCATGTGGCAGAGAGAGTGAACTGTTTGATGTCTCTTCTTATAAGAATACTAATCTTACAAGATCAGGACACTACCCTGATGATCTCATTTAACTTTCATATCTCTGTAAAGATGCTATCTCCAAATACTGTCGTTAGGGGGGTTAGGACTTCAACATAAAAATTGTTGGGGGACACAGTTTGGTCCATGGCAATGGACCGAATAATGACCATGGAATTTTATTCATACTGTGTCACCAAATTTTCAAGGACACCTATGCCTTATCCTGGTTATATGTTTTAGTTAACTGGCAGTATATACTTATTATATATAATTTATTGTGTTTTTTTGTATTTAATTTTATCTCTTGGACTTGTAAACCCCGATATTCCCAACCCCAAACCTCTACTGGCTATGATTAAAGTTTAATCAGGATTTTTTTTTGGCAAGGAAGAAAAAATTCTCCATATTTTTGTTAATGTTATGAATTAGCAGGAGATATTCAGAAATAGAGTTGCCTACATGTTGTTTGAAAATTGTTTACAGCAAATAATGAACAAAGCAAATCAGATTGCCAAAGGCCTAGCTGTTGAGAAAGTGTAGCACATTATTAATTAAAATACAAGTCAGCTTTTCCAGCACTTGTAGCCTGTGGGTATCGAATGTACTCCACTTGATTGAATCAGGTAGTGGCAGCACAGGCATTTTTTATTTTGTGCTGGAAGGGATAACAAAAATGTAAAGCTGTTTTCTGCTACTTCATTTGAAAAAATATTATTTTGGAATGAAGGCCTACCAGCTGAAACAGACAGGCAGAAATAATATAAAATCTACATTACACCCTTGCACTGTGATTTTAAACAAGGGGTCTACAACCTCAGACACTCTCCTGGCATTGTATTATAGGCAGACCTTTGTCTATGGCCAAGGAAACAGTTTCCATGGAGATGCAAGAAGGCATTTGACAATGGTCACTGTTTTGGTGAAGAAAATTAATCCAAGCAGGAGACCAGTTTATAGTTATAAGATTTTTTTTTTTTTTTTCTGTGCAGGAGGAGGGGAAGAAAGAGTTGAGAAGTAGCATAGAAGGAAAACATACCTGCCTTTTGGGTATTCTTTTTAACATGCTGAAGTCAGTGAAATTGTGAGAAACCACAAACTATGTTTCCAGTTTCAACGCTGACGGGAATTCTCAGGTAAAAGCAAAAATAGTAAAGAGAACGTGATCTTTTATAATACATTTAAACATTTAGTTCACCCTTAGGATAAGTCAGGGAAATAATGCTGAGAGTTTTTTTCTTTTTTAATTCAAACTCTATTAACCATTAAAGTAGGAGCTAGTACTTTTTCATTCTGCCTTGTTCCAAGCTCTTCATGGACAGATACACTTTTTATTCATCCTCACATTGCCTTTATCCCAACATCTGGGAAAATAATTGAAACAGTCATTCCATAAATGTTTGTTGAATGCCATGAACACGTCAAACCGTGATGCTCCACAGAACAATAAATACAATAATTCGGAAGGATTTTGTATGTTACCTGTAGAATCAGCTCTACTCAAGTCAGAAGCCCCTCTAGGTTCAATGTAGACAATTTTGAAATATTCATTAATATTTTCAGACCACAATGTTTAAGAGAACATTTAAAATTTTAGAACAGTTTACAAAATGCCTAGTGAAGCAATAGGCTTTGTAACGATGGGCAGAACCACTGCTGACAACAAGTAGAACAGAGTAAGTCAAATGCTTTATTGATCTGTGGAATCTTGGTCTCAATCCCACTGTCAGGGTATTTCTGGGTAGAATTAGTCACCCCTGGCCAGGGGATTAAACTTCTTCCCTTATTTCACTCAGTTTAAAATCTTTATACCAGTGGATCAGATTAATCTGTCTCTTGCAAGCAGATTTCCTAGATTTGAAGTTGGTGTATCCCGGCAGCTCTCACTTTAAGGCATTCAGTGAAGCAAATTGAATAGCAATCAGATTCACTCAATTCTGTTCCCTGTTTTAGTCCAGGTCTGCCATATTCTAATTCATGATCATTATTTGAGAGGTAGTTTTTACCCTGAGAGTTTAGTTGAACTTTGTTCATTATCTAGAAGGCTTTATCTGAGTAAGGCAGCTCTTCACTAACTTAGGTTCATGGTGGCCTGACATGTTCCTTTGGCCTCAGAGAGGTGTCAGCTATGTGTCTGCAGCCGTAGTGGGAAGGAGCTGGCCCTGAGTCAGTTCCAGAAGCAACTTGCTGTCTAGCCTACTAGAAGGGTTGCTCTACAATGGCAACTTACATGTCTCCTCCCTCTCTCCCTCCCTCCCTCCCTCCCTCCCTCCACCCCTCCTTCTCTTCCTCTCTCTCTCTCCCTTTTCCCCCTTCTTATAAAATAGATGCTAAATCTGCCTGTTTCTCCCCTCTGTTTTGTCCTCTTCTCTCATTCCTTCTCTCTAGTGCTCAGTATGAGGTCATTATATTTTTTTCAGTCATTTTTAAGCCCCTGCCTTTTCAACACTCCCTCTACAACTCCCTCCTCCCCTTATTTCTTTTCTCTGCTTTAGGGACAAAGTGGTTTTTCTTTCTACCAAATGTCTATTCTGACAAAAGAATATGCCTTAGGAATTAAGGGCACATATATACAAGGTTGTAAATTGGTCACTGATATGGTGGTCACACCTTTTTTCTCTTTTCTCCCAGGGTTTTTAAGCTGTTTGCATGGCCATGAGACGACAGACAGTTTTCAAAGCCATCTTGGCTTTTCTTGTTTTTTACTTCCTCTCTCTTGTGGGAATGTAAATCTTCACTGCTGTAGAGCAACCAGTTGTGACCTTATGTATTAGCAGTTCTGTTCCCTGAAAACTAAAAATAGGCTTTAATCTTCTCAACATGTTAGGATCCAAAAGGGGCTCTTTGATTAACAGCTGCCTATACGTACTGGCATCCATGTCCTTCTTGCAGTGCACTGGGGGTGGGGAAGGGGTGTCAGCAAAGCAGAGTCAGAGGACAGCGTTACCGTTTGTTATGGATGATTTGTCTCGTGCCCACTGTCCAGCTCTTCCCTGATTTCTGTGCTCCAATGAGGAGGCCACTTCTGGAGGCAAACACTAAAAACTACACCACAAAACATAAGCCACGTGTTTTCCTGTGATTTTGAAACTTAATTCAATTTGTTCATTTTCTATGTCAGTTTTCAAAAATTATGCATAACAGAATTCTAGAGAACCTGGTACTCAGTGGTGCTTCAGTGATTAAATAAACAAGCCCTCCCCCCGAAAAAAGACCTCAGCATCAAAGTTCAAATTATAATATATATATTTTTGAATCACTGGTTGCCTTTGCAGCGGTGAATGAGATTCCTATTGCTGGTAGTTCTGATAGGCTCAACACCTGCCTGTATTTGAAATCCACATTCAAGTACGTATTGGGTCAAACCCTAACCAGATGTAGGTACACAGCCAAGTTATTGGATTTCTTGATGATGCATAGAAAGCAGACAATACACCTGTCTGGTTGCAGAAACGATTTGCATAAAAATGAGGAACAGTACACATGCTTATGTAAAGTGTTGATTAACAAGATCACCTATACATATGCAAAAAGAAAAACCCCACACAATAGTTTTTCTAAATGAAACCATGTGAGATGTAAAAACACACACACATTTGCCAACAATTAGGAAATGTGTTGATAGCTGGGGCCATGTTAGAATGTCCCTTCTTCAGAGGGACATTTATCCTCTGAAGAAGTGAAACACTGTACTATGCCAGTCAATTAGATGTTAGGTTAGTGAGGGAACTAATTACAAAATGCTCTTTGTCATTTGATCCTCTGTGCTTAAGGTGGAAAGAAGGGGTGAAGATTAGGACACAAAGTACCCACAGACATGTGAGATATCCAAAGAGCAACACTTTTTAATGAACATCAAGTCTCCAACATGGGTAATATGGCTGGTATTAACTCTGCTGTGAAGAATTCAGATTCTCAAATCAAATGACTTGAAGAGGAGCTTCCTACTGAGAATAAGTATTTATGGTATAAAGATACATGAAAAAAAATGTTCTCTAGTTTTGTTCTATTTTGTTTTAAAATCTGAACATACCTTCAGTTTGTTTCTAAAGTCACTCTTGCATAGCCTCATCTGTCTGGCACAGCCCCTTCCTTAACCCTGGAGGCCGCCAAGCTGTTTAACTCTTTCCCAAGAACTCGTCTTTGTTCTACCTCATCAGTTTTCTAGAACATCTTTGTAGTGATACTCTGATTCTGGTTGAAAATGCATTGAAACAATAGACTTTATGCTTTGAACCTCACTTTTTTTTTTTTTTTTTTTTTTTTTGCGGTACACGGGCCTCTCACTGTTGTGGCCTCTCCCGTTGCAGAGCACAGGCTCTGGACGTGCAGGCTCAGCAGCCATGGCTCACAGGCCCAGCCGCTCCGCGGCATGTGGGATCTTCCCGGACCGGGTCACGAACCTGTGTCTCCCGCATCAGCAGGCGGACTCTCAACCACCGCGCCACCAGGGAAGCCCTGAACCTCATTTTTAACATGAAAATATATCTAATAATTCAACTGTGAGAGATATGATTATCATGATACTCAAGCATCATTGCCATTTCCAGAAGTAAATATCCAGGCTAGGTTTTTTTTGCTGTTTTCTGGGGTTTTTTTTAAGGAGAGAGAGTTAATGTAAGACACATGATTTACAGTTTAGAGTGTAAATGGCAGATTCACCATAGTGATCCCAAATACTACTTAAGAGCCCAGCAACCCAGACTGCCTGAATTTCGTTATTTCTTTTCTCTGGTATGGACCACCCTTCACCTGATACAGTAGGAAAGATCTCAGAGCACTTTGTCATTAAGAACCAGTCAAATCTGTTCATATTTTAAAGATACAGATATACTCCTTGCACTGGAAACATTCTGCCCCTGCCACCTGAAGGTGTTTTCCTGGAATGAATTGCTCCACCTTTGTTGCCAACTCCAGTGGCCAAGGCTAGAGAATGTAATCAATCAATTCTCAACTTCTCAGTGGAGCTGAAGTGTGTTTTCCCCTGTGACTAAATGGCATCTCTTTGTTCCTTTCCGCTGCTGGGTCCAGAGCCCAATGGTAGAATGACTTGGAGTTGAACTTAGTTGCTTCAGATGGACCTCCATGCTGCTTTTGACTCCATCAAAGTCAGAGGCTCTGGGAAAGCAAGTCAAACGTAGAAAGACTGAAAAGTCCGTCTATGTCTTTGTTGCCACTGCTAGCATGGAGGGCACATTTCCACTCTTCCTCCCTGGGTCGGTTGTCTGATTGCCACTGCAGATCTGTTATCTGCTCTTCTCTGCCATGTTCTACGCCCTAAGATGCTGGTATCTATGGATCTCATACACACGCTGCTTTGCTTTTTGCCTTCTGGTTGGGTTTAAGTGATTGCAGGCATTGATGAGAGATCGGGAATGTGGGAAAAGAGAAAGGTCAGAGTAATTATTCCTATTCACCCCCATTCTGGGATGTGGCTTTAATATTGGCTGCATTCTTCTACATGAGATCATTGTTCCTTCTGGTGGCTCTTCTCCCACGATTACAGCCTTTAATGGTTTTGGGGAATACTGCATCCTACCTTTGATCCTTCAGACCTAAGGGTGGTAATGGTTTAGCACTATTGCTAGTTCCTGGGTGTTGCACCATTCCTTGTTGGTTCCCCTAACCCTGCCCACATTTCTGTACATAGTCCCTCTCTTAAACTCTTTTTAATTAACTCCTTTGAATATGCCATTTGTTTCCTTCCAGGATCCTAACTGATAAATGCCCAAACACTTAGTACTGAGAATGTCTTACACTGTAGCAAAAACTGCAATATAAAGGCCAGTCCACCAATATCTTTATGTTTTCATGTGGGTTTATCTCAGGACTTTATTGATTTCTCCTGAACTTTGTGGATTTCCTGGGCCACTCTGACTGGTTTTAATAAATTTGAATCTGATTCAAGTGGTCTGGGGGGAAGAATTTGCCTTTATCCTTTCTCTCTCAATTGACCTCATTGGTCCTTATTCGGATCACCCTTTCCAACAACTTTTAGGCTATATAAGTTATTTAGCAGATTAAAAATAAATAGTTATTAGCCATCAAGGAAATACAAATCAAAATCATGGTGAGATACCACTTCACTGGGATAACTATAATCAATAAGACAGATAATAACAACTATTGGCAAGGAAGTGGAGAACCGAAAACCTATCCACTACTAGTGAGAATATAAAGTGGTACAGACACTTTGGAAAATAGTCTGCAGTCCCTCAAAAGGTTACACATAGATTTACCATATGACCCACCGAGTGATTCCACCTCTATGTCTACATCCAAGAGAAACGAAAACCTATGTCCACATTAAAAATTACACACAAATATTCATATCAGCATTATTCGTAATAGCCCCAAAGTGGAAACATTGCAAATTTCCATCAACTGATGAGTGGATACATAAAATATGGTACATCCATACAATGGAATATTATTTGACATAAAAAGAAACAAATTACTGATACACGCTACAGCATGAATGAACCTTGAAAACATTATGCTAAGTGAAAGAGGCCAGTCACAAAAGGCCACATTTGTTTAATTCCATTTACATGAAATGTTAAGAATAAACACAACTATAGAGACAAAAAGTAGATTAGCAGTTGCCTATGGCAGGTATAGGAGAGACTGAAGCAAAATGAAGAATCACTGCTATGGATATCATGGTTCTTTTTGGGGAATTGAAAATATTTAAAAACTGATGGTGGTAATGGTTGCACAACACTGTGAACTTACTAAAAACCATCGAATTACATACCTTAAAAGGGTGAATTTTATGGTATGTGAATTATATCTCAATTATAAAAATTATAAAAATAGATAAATGGATGAGCAGAAAAAATTAAGCCTCTTCTGATAAGTACCTTCCTACATATATAATTGGTAAAGAGGAGAATTTATGAAACTAAAAAGAATTTATAAAAATCAAAAGGATATAGATTTCTAAAAGAGTTATGAAAAGCTAATCTAATAAAATACTTGACATCATATAATTATAATCTACCCAAATCTTTCACTTCTAACAGTGAAAAGTTTTAGATTCTTTGGATTATTTCACATTTCCTACCAAATGAAAGGGTGAAAAGGAGGAAAAATTTGAACCAAGATTGCTAAACAACTTCTGCAGTAATTTCATTCTTACTCAAAATAAAATCAGTGTTTACAACACAAGAGTTTTCCAGATGGCCATGCAAATGAAGGCTCCGGAATATGCCACATACCATATTATTGATGTTTAGTATTTATTGAGCACTCACAGCATGCAAGGCGCTGAAAAAATAAACTATATCCCCAGTTATGCAAATTATAACCTAAAAAGCATATAAAGTCATATTACCTACTGTCTTCAGTAGATTAATAATGCATGCAATATTCCAAAGGTCAGGGCTCAATCATATCAATATTGGTGCTGGGAATATATCTTGTTCAAATTAACCTGTTTTCTTTATCCCCTGTCTTTTTCAGGTTTTTTATCTGATATATTTCTAATATTTTAATAACATAGTATAATCCCTGATATTAAAACTGCACCAATAAATGTTTTTGCAGTACACAGCATTATAGATGAATAAGATTTTCTTTGAATTTCATTTTTACCCTTTGTAATGATGCTTCTAAATCTATATCATTGACCTGGACCCTCCCTTACAGAAGGGTTAATTAACTAAGTTAATAGTAAAAAATCTTAATTGTAGTATCACTAATTGAGACAGCAGTCATTAAAAAATTTTAATACCAAAGTCTCTTAACTACATGTAGGGGCTGACAATTATTTACTAAATTGACATACATCCCGTTTTCATTTCTTAGCCCCAGGCTGACTTAAAAACTGACAGGAAACTTGTAAATGGTGCGTTAGGAAGTATGAATCTTCATAGGTTTCTACAACATTATTCATTATAACAAGGGAAGACAATGACATGCTTTTATACCCATAACGTACCTAAGCTGCCATGTACTGGAATTGTCTACATGGGTGCATATCTCTTGGAATTTGAAGCTTCCTCACGGGATACTGTGATAAATGCTTATGTAGGTGAAGTAAATTTTAGTCCGGGTTGATTATACAATAGGGATAAGCAGAGAAAAGAAAAATTAATCTAAAGATTAGCAAAGAAGATAAACCCAGATGCTATGGCTCACCTCTGTGTATGAGATTATGCCCCCCTTATATGCTTACACCATACTTTGAAACATGACATCCATAAAATGCATTGCAAAGAATAAATCCACTTATCTTCTTTAAGTTTTTAGATTAACATTAAGTGATTTCTAATAGTAACGATGATTTTAACCTAGGCCATCTTTTCAGTATTTCCTTTTGCAATTTTTCTTGTCGCAGGAGTCAGGGACTCCATATTGTGATTTTTTTCATCATAATTATATTATGATTGTTACTGTTAAAAATATGCATTCTTCTAATTCCACAATCCTCTAATTTACTCATTAGAGAGAATGATGGTCTAAGATACTACTGTTGTGGTGACATACTGACAAGTGGTGACAGTAATAGACAATTTACAGCAAAATTTGCATAGGATTGGCTTCTGGGCATATATTTATTCTATATTCTACATACGCTTGTCATATATCTTAGTATATGAACACTATGTTTGCGGTAAGGGATTTAGATTTAATTTTTTTTCAAATCTGAAACAAGATCAACAAAATATCAAGAGCTGGAATATCAGTGAATTGAATTGGCAACTCCCTTATGTGAAGAGCAAGATAAAAGGCTTCTCAACTTTTAGACTGTTCCTGCCTAGGATCTCTAGTCCTCCAATGGCATTTAATTACTTGGGACAGCAAATTGTATGTAGAAAGTGGCTCACTTTTCTTTTTTTTTTTTTAACTTTTTATTTTATATTGGAGTATAGCCAATTAACAATGTTGTGATAGCTTCAGGTGCCCAACAAAGCGACTCAGCCATGCATATACATGTATTCATTCTCCCCCAGACTCCCCTCCCATCCAGGCTGCCACATACCATTGAGCAGAGTTCCCTGTGCTATACAGTAGGTCCTTGTTGGTTATCCATTTTATTTTTATTTTTATTTTTTTAACATCTTTATTGGGGTATAATTGCTTTACAATGGTGTGTTAGTTTCTGCTCTATAACAAAGTGAATCAGTTATACATATACATATGTTCCCATCTCTCTTCCCTCTTGCATCTCCCTCCCTCCCACCCTCCCTATCCCACCTCTCCAGGCGGTCACAAAGCACCGAGCTGATCTCCCTGTGCTATGCGGCTGCTTCCCACTAGCTGTCTACCTTACGTTTTGTAGTGTATATATGTCCATGCCTCTCTCTCGCTTTGTCACAGCTCACCCTTCCCCCTCCCCATATCCTCAAGTCCGTTCTCCAGTAGGTCTGTGTCTTTATTCCTGTCTTACCCCTAGGTTCTTCATGACATTTTTTTTCTTAAATTCCATATATATGTGTTAGCATATGGTATTTGTCTTTCTCTTTCTGACTTACTTCACTCTGTATGACAAACTCTAGGTCTATTCACCTCATTACAAATAGCTCAATTTCGTTTCTTTTTATGGCTGAGTAATATTCCATTGTATATATGTGCCACATCTTCTTTATCCATTCATCCGATGGTGGGCACTGGTTATCCATTTTAAACATAGCAGTGTGTACATGTCGATCCCAAACTCCCTAACTATCCCTTCCCCCCACCCTTCCCCCCTGGTAACCATAAGTTCATTCTCTAAGTCTGTGAGTCTGTTTCTGTCTTGTAAATAAGTTCATCTGTATTGTTTCTTTTTAGATTCGTTTATCTTAATTTAACATATTAACGATGAAAGACTACCCTAGTTATGTAAAAGGCACAAGGAGAAACTTTAGGTATAAATTGGAAATAATTTGTATAATGTTTGTACCTTGGATTTTTCAATTACCACTTTTGTATCACTCCAGTGAAATATTTTTTTGAGAGATCAAGAGAATGCTGAAAGAAATGCTGAACACCCAGAGTTCAGCTTCTGAAACCTTCCTTGTTTATGACATCCTGCCGCATCTCCTTCCTCATCACCCACTTGTTCCTTGATCACCTCTGTGAGGAGAGGGCCATACAAATGGGATTGAATCTGTCCTCTGATATCAAGTGGGTTCATGGTGTTCAGAACACGAAAAAAAAAAAGAAAAGAAGAGAAAAGAAAAAATATACAAGAAAGAAGTTAGGAGGAAAGGCTGCCACTGCCACCTGGTCTCTCTCTGCAGCTCTGTGGATCAGAAGAAATCTTAGAACCTAATAGTTCTTGTTAAAACATGATATTATTGAATAGAGGACAAAGATCCTCCATTGCGTATATGCGACACATGCAGCTAGAGCTTACTTTCCACTTTTCCTTTCAATATTCTTTCATCCATGCCAACCTCTCCATTCTACCACTATTGACTCTTTTCAGTTCCTTTCCAGCTGAGTATCTCATGCCTTGTAATGTCATCTGTCTTACTTGGGGTCTTATCCGATTTTATTTGCTAATCAAGGCACAGCTGAAGTGAATCTTTCCTTGTTTTCTCCTGTCTTCACTGATCCCTCTCTTTTCTGAAGTCCTACAGCATTAAAGTATAAAACGCTTATAGATTGTCTACAAAGATGTAGGAAATAATTTCATATTGTTTCAGTCTAACTTCAACCTCTTGATTTTCTAAACTACATGCAGTTTTCTGAGATCTGGGGTCCCAACCATTAACTGAGCATATAGTAGACAATAAATAAATGTTGATTAATTGCTTCATCAATGAGCTTGTTCTTGGCTTCCTTCACTATGGATGTGTTGGTCAACAAAGAAATCAACATATGGGATTTTATGAATCTTTGCACACCATCACTTATCCTGTTAATGTAAGAAAATAAAACAGTTTGGAAGATTATTGTTATCGTCCTCAATTCATTTTATACATGGTGAGACAAAGAATGCAAGAACAATGCAAAACCGTATAACCCAGGGTCAAAGTGTGGGTTTTCAAGATCAGCCTGCTTCTCATCCACTGAATAAATATTTTGTGCAAAACTCTGAACGGGTATATTTTTTCCTATCCTTCAATGAATAAAAGAATGGATAAGGGCTTTCACTAGCAACTACGTATAATCCTTTTTTTTTTTTTAAAGTCCAACATAGATTAAGATGAATCAGTAACTCTTCTCTAATATTGAGTCAATCACCTATGTAGATGCTATCATTATATTTATATAAAGGAGCTACATATGTCCCTTCTCTTCCAAATGTAAATATTCATGAGGAAATAATGAACATAAATATTTTATTCTTTCTATACAAATGAGCTGGAGGCAGAGGTCAAAGGTGGGAAAAGAGTAGAAGTCCCTATAAATAATAACCTCATCATCCCCAAACTTTGCTTCTGTATGAAGAAAGTGATTTTGAGGGAGCATCATTAACAGAGAAAATGAGAAGTTATTTCCAGAGAGCCTAGTAAAGCAGATGGAAAGATTCTGATAACTGTGTAATCCACCTACTAGCATAGCACAAGTAGAAACTTTCTGTTGCAGCTCAAGAATATAAACAGAAGTAAATGGTGGCATTACTATATGAATAAATGAGTTCGTCAATCAATCACTGGCAAAGCATACTCTGTAATCAAAAGATTTTTCATGTTCAGATTAATTTCATGTAATACAAGTCTAAATATTACATAAACCCCTCTGACATTGAGTTATACTTCATTAGACAAAAAGGGCACTTTGAGCAGCTGAAGAATGGCAGACAGTCAGGAACAATTCTTTTGGATTTCAGGATATCTGGGTGGCCCCTAACCAAAATCTGGGGATGCTCTGAAATTCAAAGTATAGACTCACTCTGTCTAATATGATAACCGCTAGCCACGTGTGGTTACATAACAGTGCTGGCAGAGACAGAATTGAACAACAGAAGCAAACTCCCTGGAACTAAAACTGTTAGCATGCTGCAAGCATGAACTGTAATCCAGGTAATCTAGTTCAGTGGTGGAAGCATTGACTATTGACCAGATATTTCTCCTCTTGGACATAAAAATAGTAATAGCATGTATTGAATATGTATGTATCGTTGCAAGGCTTTCACATTCCACTGGAAAGCCATTCATCCTAAGCACCACCTTGACACAAAAATCCACCAGAGAACAGCACACATTTCAAGTCACTTTATCACACTCAGCTCTTGGCAGGTACGCTCAAACCAGCCTCTCTAACTAAACAGCAAAATGTTCTTCTTTTTCTAGCAAAGTGAGGATGATAATCTATACGAGGGCCACTTTAAACTCAGAATGGTGTTATATGATAAATTAAGCCAGATTGGAGGAATCCATAAAAATAGCTCTTTAATTGTACCTGGATGTTAAGAGGTGATTTCCTATAAAAGAATTGATGGGCCCGTGACTATTACCCATCCAGTTAACGCTGAAAGACAGCTGCAGTCCTTTTCAGATGGGAACACTCTCACAGGGCACTTGTGAGAATTCTTCAACACAAACATTATTCTGATCGTTTCTCAATACATCTGTTAACTTCTGTTGTTAACTGAAAGTTTAGGAAAAGGATAAACTCCCCAGAGATTCAAAGTTTTTCAATAGAGGAACTTAGTCTAACACTTCAATGAGAGTGGATTTGCTCCCTGGGGGAATCTGGGTAAATACCCACAATCATATTTTATTACCAGATATGCAGTTTTAATTTCTTTTATGAAGGCAAGGCCATAAACTTCCTCAAAGACAATGTCCCTTTACATGGACTAATGGTTTTCAAAAGTTTAAGAAATCCTAGATATGGAAAATATGAGAGAGTGAGTCTTTATTTGCTCTTTATTTCCCACCTACGTGCAGAATAGTGAACAAATAAGTATTATTAATAATTCTTCAGCTGGTCATGTGAAACTATAAAATCTGCACTTTATCGTGAACAAGAGAAGGCATTTTATAGAGAAAAGGGCACAATACACCATTCTTAGAGGCATTTACAAATACATTGTTTTCAAGATGGAGAGTCCAATAACAGCCATGGCCTTTCCTTTCTACCTGGGGTCTCTGAGACAGTGCCCGAACTCAAGTTCTTCATGACTTTTTTCTGTTTAATTTCCAATTCAGATTTATTCAAACCATCACTAGAATGGCAGTTTACCTTTTCTTTCATTTTATAAGCCTTTCATAAAATCAGAGGATATTAGGGCTAATAGGATTTTAGCATCCATCGAATCTTAACCCCTCATTTTATGGGCAAGCAAACTTTAAGGAAGTTTGAAGACTTGACATCTGTCAGCTGGAGCCTAGAATCTGAGCCTGTAAGTTCTCAGTCGTGATCTTTGATTTCTCCAAACAACATTTCTTGAGTCCACAACATCTGGAGATCCACCATAAGGCTCTTATTACAAAGCACCAAGGAATCCCCACTTTATTACATTTACAGGGCGTTATACATCCCAACATATGGAGCACGATTCAGCCATAATCAATTTCTTTCAACAACTAAGAATTTATTTTAATGTGGACTTTTATGATTCTAAAAAAATTATTGCCGAGAGTGGTTTTCAGTACTCGTATATTGAAGGGAAATGGCAGAAGCCTGTTCAAGGCAGCTAAACGGATATTGGGGCTACAAGCCTTACAGTCCAAGGAATCCCCAAAGCTTGGGTTGGCTTGCTTTTCTTTGCATTCATCTATGAATTGGATGCCTTCCTTTGGGGTGCAAGTAACTCTGTAATGCCCAGATGGAAGGTTTGAATTGTGTCTATTAGCAAATGCAAAGATCACAAAGGTTCTTTCCCATTATGGTAGGATGAGAAGATAACGCTTAGAGGCTTGTGTGTTCTTGGTGTGAACAAGGTTAGGAAGGGAAACAGTTTTCCTATTCTTTTCAATGATAATGACCAATATGGTCCGTTTTCTTTCTGACTTAAAACAGTCTGTTCAAAAGAGTACAAAGTTATAAACCTCTTATTAAATAGGCTTTTAAATTATATTACATACATCTCCATTTAGCAGATTTAAAAAAGAAAGGAGGCTCAATTAGTATTGCTTGATAAACTAATAGCTTGTAAATTTAAAAAGATTTCTTTACATTAATTAACCTAAAGTAATGGACCAATAAACCTACAAAAGATGCAAAAAAATGGAGGCTCGAAACATTAGATAATTTCTTGCCATTGAAAATAAGATTATTTTTAAAGGGAAAAAATAGATGTCTCTCTTACATTCTGATGCTTTTATCTTTGCAGTTCTATAGTAATAGGATCATTATTGAATCATCTATCTCACAATGCACATGCATAAATAGTCATGACATCATATGGATTTTATGTCAGTATCTTTGTAAATGTGGCATCGTTTCCTCTCCACCCTTACTGTGTTCAGAGCCCCATCACCACTGGTCTGAATGATTACAGTAATCTCCTCACTTGTCTACCTTTCTCTTCCAGTCCATCCTGGTGACAGTGTTAACTTCTGAAAAACAGACAAACAAGCAGAAAAACAAAGTTAAACAAACTGGATCTGTCATTCCCTTCCTCAATGGCCTGCCTGTTTCGGATGCATTTTTCCATCTTTATCACATGTTGTTCCCCTCCCCTTGCCCCCATGAACCTTGAGCTTCTCCCACAGATGCATTCTCACCACTCTGTAAACACAGTGCTCCTTTTCAGAACTCCTCTCACTGTTGGTTTCTTCTTCCAGGAATTTCCTTTTGAGGTCTCCCTCTCAGCCTTCAGTTTTATCACACTGGACTCAGTTCAAATATCAAGACACCTTCAATAGTCATTTCCAACTCTCCAGGCAGAGGTAGCCACTCTCTTGCTTTAGATTTCAGGGTTACTTTCCACACCTGTAAAAAGACCACTTGCCCTGTTTTGTTTTAATTATCTACTTAATTGTCCGCCTCTTCTGGTAAACTCTTTGGCAATGGCTTTCAAACTATTTTAATGCAACTACCATTAGAAATACATTTCTGCACTGTGATCCAGAACATATGTACACATGCACATACTCACACAGACAGGCTGAAACACAGCTTCCATGAAAGAATGTACTTCCTTTCCGTGGGTGATGCCCTCTGATAGTTTCTACTATGATTCTATTTGCTTTTAAATATATTGATTTCACAACCTAATAATGGGCCACAACTCTCAATCTGAAAAACTCTCCCCGAGATGACAAAGAACTGCCTCTTACCTATTTTTGCATCCTTAATGCCTAGACCGTGGAAGGGACTCCATGAATATTTGTTAAATGGATGACTGAGCAAAGATAATATTTCTGAAAAATGTTTTTAAACTTTTTTTCTCAGCCATAATACATTTTATTGTATTTCTTCTCTGTCTTGGGCCTGCCTGTGAGCTTTGTCCCTGTTTTTCTGGTGCTTGGGGAGAGAGAACAGAATAGAGGAGATATGGCTCATATCTGCTGCTTGGAGGGTCTGTTAAAGAGGCATGAAGCTGATGAGCAGAGGAGGTAAACAGTGGTCTAAACGAGTTTTGAACTTACTTAGTGCATTTCATTGACTGCTGTTCATTTCAATGGGCAGCAAAATCAGAAAGTGTGAGTATAAGCATTTCCTGTTCAAATTATTATAATAAGTTGATTTTGAACCTTAAGATGATCCCATTCAAACCAAAATATCTTTAAAAATAGAAGAATAATATTTGTCAAGAAAGTTGGTAAGGCTTGTTCTCCAGCTCACCTGTATTTTTACATTTAGTTTGCTTCCTGTTTTTAGTTTTTGACTTTCATTGTTTGACAGACTATACATTTTATATTATAAATTTTATGGTCACAATCCGAACCCTGGGTTCTGAACAGATATTAATAATCACACTAGAAACATTTTTCTTGGTTCAATGGCAACCTTGTCAGTTTGTAACCAGGAGTAAATAGAACATTCAATGCAGTCCATGTGCTCATTTTGAAGCTTAGAGAGAATAAATCAGCCTTTTTCTTGATGCTGAGTGGAAGTGGAAAGCTTGCAAAAAGTCGGTGATAGCTAACTTATGGATTCAGCTGTCAATTGATTGATTTTTTATGATTATTTCTATAAAATTATCTTTAGATAATAATGAAAAGTATTTCTTTCTGCATTTTAGGTAATAGGCTTAAAATGTAATCAACAGGTTCTTACTACCACTTGTGAATAACACTTTAATTTAGAGATTTCTACAATTTGAGACACTCCCAATATCACACCTTCTATCTGTTGGAGAAGGGGGAATACAGTTAGATACAAAGCTGGTTGAAAGAAAAATGATCAGGATTAACTCTATAGCCTCAGTGGAATGTCTGATATTATTTCTAGAGTTGTGGTATTGAAATATTTTTTTCTGTTTTTTTTTTTTCCAGAATCCTTTCTCCCCCAGAAAATGTACACTCCATGGAATCCCAACATTTTTTTTAAAAAGTAACATAAACAGAGCTTTAGTAAGAAGTCTGCAGGGAGGTTCCTGCCTATTTGGCCACAGAAAAGGCTTTGAAGCACCTCCTCAATTTCTGGGGCTCTACCCAGCACAGCCTTCAAGCCACAGTTCTAGAACAGAGCAAGATTAAGGGGCATCACAGGAAACTTCAGCTGCTTTTTCCAAAAACACATGCTCAGCTCTCTCTCTTCCAGAAATTCCTCTTTTTTTTTTGTGGCTAGTGAAGCACGCAGGGACATGGATTTGAAATAGCTCCCCAGGAGACCACTGCCTCCCCGGAGCCCCTAGAACTACTGGTCCTATTATGTTTCTCTAAGTGCAGTACTTGGACCAGCTGCATTAGAATCACCAGAAAATTCAAAATTTTCTGGGTCCTTTTGTAGACACAGTGAATCAGAATCTCTGGGGGAAATTCTGATGCACACTGGAGTTTGGGATCCAATAATTAGGAAATATGGGCAGACACCCTTTCAGAGTCTTAGGCTAAGCAATGAGTCCTTTACAAAGGGAGCCAGGTCAAAGCCACTGAGAGCCAAAAACGTGACATCAAATCTCCCAGGTAGGGCTTCCCTGGTGGCGCAGTGATTGGGAGTCCGCCTGCCGATGCGGGGGATGCGGGTTCGTGCCCCGGTCTGGAAGGATCCCACGTGCCGCGGAGCGGCTGGGTCCGTGAGCCATGGCCGCTGAGCCTGTGCATCCAGAGCCTGTGCTCCGCAACGGGAGAGACCACAACAGTGAGAGGCCCGCGTACCGTAAAAAAAACCTCCCAGGTATATCCAGGGCTCTTGCCACTGGTCTTTTATGATTCAAAAAGCTCAAATACCACCAGATATAAGCCAAATACTTTCCAAAAAGGTATGGGCCTCTCTACAGTTCCAGCCTTTACCTATGAGAACCACTGGGAAATGATTCTGATGGAGAAACCACAGCACTGTGATGGCACTGACAGGGCATGTGCAGAATCAAAAAGCTGGGTGCAAAGGATACAAGAGGGGTCAGTAGCCCTTGTTTTATTTCCTTTCATCATTTGATCCCCAGATTCTACTTAAATCCATCTGAAGTTTAGGGGGATGGTCATTCAGGAATTTATGGCCAAGAGAAGAATGAATGTAAAGAAATAAATGTTAATGACAATTTTAGAAACAAATCATTATTTCTCAATACATTTCATTTCTTTTACTGGTACTTCAATCATGCCACTGTGTTTACATGCACAGATTGGGTTGTCTCTATTATCTTGTGATAGACAGATTTGGAAACAGAACGTTATAGGATGATCTTGTCCAATAATGATGCTGATGACAGCAGTGGCACCATTGCAGAACCACCTTGCAGCTAAAAGTATAGACTCTGCAGCTGGATTGCCTGGGATTGAATGCTAGCTCTAGAAATTGTTAGCTGTCTGAGTCTGGGAAATTACTTAACCTGTGTCTCAGATTTACCTCTTAAGGTAATGGTAATGGTAATAGTACATTAGCTACCTTGTAGAGTTGCTAGGAAGAGTACATTGGCTGATAGTTACTTTGAACAATGACTAGGCCATAAAGGTGCTAAGTACGTTTGTTAAATAATTAAAACTGTATGAAAACCAGCCTTTGTTTCTATGTGCTAGACATTATCTAATGCTTTGCAAGCATCTCATCCGTTAACTGTCCTCACCAATTTATGTACATAAAAGCACAGAGAGCTTATGAAACTTACCCTGCATAAACTCAAGAAAGTCAGTGACAAATTCCGAATGACACGGCGTAGACATCTTTAACTTCTTTAATGATTAATATGGTTCAAGTTCCCAGTGTTGCTGGCAGAGTTTTGACCTGACTCTTCTAGATGATGAGATTCCATTACGAGAGAGCAGGGCTTCCCTGGTGGCTCAGTGGTTGAGAGCCCGCCTGCCGATGCAGGGGATGCGGGTTCGTGCCCCGATCTGGGAAGATCCCACATGCCGCAGAGCAGCTGGGCCCATGAGCCATGGCCGCTGAGCCTGCGCGTCCAGAGCCTGCACGTCCAGAGCCGGTGCTCCGCAACAGGAGAGGCCGCAACAGTGAGAGGCCCGCGTACTGCAAAAAAAAAAAAAAAAAAAGAGAGAGAGCAGGAGCAAGAGAGGGAGAAGAAACAGAATACTGAGGAGATAATGAGGCAGGTCTAACTTCTCCAATCTTTTTTTTCCTATTTCCTACTAGATATATAATCATTTCAGTATTAAATTTTCCTATGCGTTTTAGTTTCTTTAGAAATTATGATTTTATACATCTTCTTGTATCCATGCTCAAGTGTATTCAAGTGCATGGGGCTAGAATTATAATCCCATTTGTCTTTGTGTTTGTTTGTTATCTTTGAGCATAACAGTTGTAAGGACTGTGTGTGATGTCCTTGCAGTCATTCCTTTCCCTTCAGGGGAACAGTGTTGGATGGATCCCCTGACTCCCCTGACTAGAGCCGAACAAGACCAACCTTCCCAGAGCCCAGCCCAACCGAGCGCCATATTTCATGGAGGTTTTAGCCCCACTCCAATGTCCCTCCTGTCTAGCTGAGAGGTGGCCTCTTCAACAACCTTCCGGGAGAGGCAAGCCCGGGCTTCATTCAGAATTGCATGACAATATTTCCTCTCACCCCATATTAGTCATAAGCTCATCCCCTTTTTTATAGTGGATGAACAACTCTGTTTGCATCTTCTTGGACTTCAAAAAGATCTTTGTGTACAGAGCTGTTACAGAGAGGCCAATGATCATGGGATCATTTATTTATATTATTACGGCACAAAAGAAGTCACTTTGGTCCTTGAATGTGTTCCAGTGAGTCATGGTATTTTTTTCCCATGTTTTCTGACCTCTGTTCCTTTCCATATTCTCCCATCTCTGATAAATTTGCTTCAAAACCACAGAAAAACCACAGCTGTGTTTGTTGGTCAGGGACTCAAAGAATGAAAGTAACTGTTTCCATGAGGATTTTCAAAGGAGGTAAAATTAGTTCCCTGTTGTCTACATATAACCAGATATTAAGAGATTTCGGAAATGAAAGTTGTCATCTCTTGTTTGGAAAATATTTTCGCATGATAAAAAATAGGAAAGTTATGGAGACATCACCAAGATCAGCAGAATTGTATGTTTTGTTATTACATTGTAGCATTACAAATGAGATGACACACAAATCACGATGAATGCATGATAGAGAGTAATAATAGATTAAATGTATTTAATCATTTTAAGAGGCAAATATGATTATCAGAATATAAAATATGAAATGTCAAAGTCAACAAAAATATGTAGGATTAACAAAAGAAGACAGTGATTTATGGAAGTTATGCAAAGTGTTCTAGACCTCCAGAGGGTGCTATTGCATTTGCACAGAAATATATTTAATTATGTACACATTTTTCTGAGATTAAAAAAAATGAGAATTTTAAGCACCTCTAATTTGTTTCCACATAAAACAAGGAAAGAATCAATAACCATAACAATAATTCGTCTTCTAAAACATTAACCGAGGCTTATCTCATTTAACAAACTTGTTTTTTTTAACCTAAAGATCAGTTACCTAATAAAAGCATGAAAAAAAATCAAGTCATTTCAGATAATATTTACAGTAACTTTCATTTGAACAAAGTGAACTTTGCATTAGTCATAGACATTAAATTGACTGTATGTTCCAAAATACAATTAGAGATTTAAAAATCCTTTAAAGTTTTTGGAGCATCAAGAGATAAATCACAACAAAAAAACTTTTTTTAAAGAAAAAACTGCAGATTTTAAAAATACACATAAAGTCTTTACCTAAATAAAATTATTTTGCACTGTTATAATCTGGCATTTCATACATATTCTTACAGTATGAGTGTTTTTACCTACCGAGGAAAATGAATCTGAGAGGCAATGTCAAATAAACAGTAAATTGGTTCTTTGCATTATTCCAAAGCTACATGACAACGGTGGATGGATATATCTTACAAGATTTTGAATTCATATGACATGGTTGCAAATCTGTACACTCAGCTGTAATCTGTAGATATCTGTTTCAAATAATATTACTTCTTTTAAAGAATGATTAAAATTGATTTAAGTAACCCTTTTTTAAATTCACTGACATATTTGTTTTCTTTTGATTTTTTTTTTTTTTGCGGTACACAGGCCTCTCACTGTTGTGGCCTCTCGCGTTGCGGAGCACAGGCTCCGGACGCGCAGACTCAGCGGCCATGGCTCACAGGCCCAGCAGCTCCGCAGCATGTGGGATCCTCCCGGACCGGGGCACGAACCCGTGTCCCCTGCATCGGCAGGTGGACTCTCAACCACTGCACCACCAGGGAAGCCCCTTCTTTTGAATTTTGACAGCTATTCTGAATTCTTATCATATTTACAGAATTGTTTGAATTGTAATGTTATTTTTAGACTCATTAATTACTATCAGAATTTCATACAGAAACGCCCCTGGGATGTGAAAAAGAAAAAAATTGAATTGCTTCAGATTCAGAAACTTCTTTAAGTTTCTTATTTGCATTTTCTCTGTTTTAAAATCATCCTGGCATTGTTTTACTGTAAAGTGAATTGTTTTCCTCCAAGGTAAAAAAAAGACTAATACAAATGGTCATCTCTTGGTAATATTAGTTAATAGTCAATGACATCATTTAATGCAGGCAATAGAACACAAAGTCATTGAATCTAAAAAGCGTCCCTGAATTGATAACATTTTTTGTCCTCGAGAGAAAAATCCATTTGGGGGACATGCAGAATAATTAATGAGTCATACTTAAATTGAAATGATTAATAGTAAATCTAACTCAGGAAGTTAAGCAACATATTCTTTGAAATGTGAGGATGTTGTTAGAGAATTTGTGGGACACACGTAAATAACAGCACAGTGAGATATGCCATGTCTATAACAGCCTTCTTTTGGGAACACAAGATACCACAGAATCCATTCTCTTCAAATTTCTCGGAGGGAGGAGGGCATTAATATCCCTTGTGGCTATATGAGAACAAATAACCAGGATGAGAACAAAGTGAAAGGATAGGGAGGCAGATGGGTAGCAATTTCCCATGTTTGTGGGTGACTATGGACACGGATGGACCTGTCAAGTGTTTAACCAACTGATCTGATGACATCAGTAAGGGAGGTTTCAATCAAAGAGGCTCACAAGTAGAAAAGGAAGACAAAATATAACTTTCAAGACCCAGACTCTCAGAATACTCTTATTGAGGCCTATAAGTCATTTGATAGATCTTGAGATTATGGTATGTGGGGGAAATAGTTAAATATTTAATACCCTAGAGGATACCTAGGAAAAACACCCACTGGCACATGATAATGGCCTGCTGGTGGCAAAGCACTCACATGAGATTATGACCCTCTTACCTTTTTTTTAATATGTCCTTTCCATTGGGCCATAACAGTCCCTAATTGTAGACACCATATTCTACATGCAGGCTAAAAACTGTCAGCATGACAGAGTACTTGGAGCTTTAACACTGAAAATAACAGTTAAGAACAAAAATAACAAAGAGAACATTTGTTAGATTCATGACCTTGAAAAATATCCATTTAAATCTTACTTTTCATAATTCCCAAACACTTAATCTAAACGTATTTTAAAGTACTTTGGAACCATAAAGGGCTCTACTATATTAGCCTAATATAGTACATGGTTTCATCTCAGGGGAGATCCCAGGCATCTTCCACAGCAATAGATTCTTATTCCTTTCTTAGAAAAAGACAAATAAGAACTTGAAGAAATAGAATGGTTTATTTGAAAATTTACCCTGGATTAAAGTCAAGGATGATGTGAGTCTTATCTAAGATCCCTTCATTTAGGCTGAGTGTGAGTGATGAGCTACAGTTGTTCCCCCCTCATTCTAGCTCTTCAACAACACCTGGCACAGGCTTCCAAAAAGATGCCTGGAGTGGACAACACAACTTCTCAAATGACCCACTGGATACATATTCTGCCAGAAGTTTTGTATGCACGTGACAGTGTTATTGGTAATATTTCAGACTAGAAACCTTATACAAACCTCAAAGATCAGTGTATATAAAGTCATGTGATGTTGTCTCTTTTATGGATCCAGCAGAAATGGGACCAGGACAGAGATAATACAAAGAATCTGTTCCTATCTTTAAAATATTTATTTTTTGAAACCAATCAGCCGTCTCCATCTGGGAAGAGAATCATCTCAAAAAAAAAGGCCTAGATTAACATCGTGACATTGGACCCTTATGTATTTAGCTTATTTGCTGTGTCTGAAGGAATATAGGAAATCATCCTGACTGTCTTAGGTACAGGAGAAGGGAATGCATATTGGCATAATATACCAAGTCAAAATGTGAGACATTTACAGAGGATATTTGTGAAGTGATGAAGGAGAGTAATATGGGAGAAAGTGGGTTGACTCTGAGTCTGAAGGTCAAAGTACTCACCAGATTTTTCACACTGTGGGCTGAAGCCAAGGACTCACTTGTGAGCCCAGTTTCATGTCTGCTAACTCGAGGCTGGAGTTAAACTAAACATGCTCAAAATTCCTTTACTCTTAAATGCTCTGATTCTATGATCCAGAGTGGGATGTGTTTGTGTGTGTGTGTGTGTGTGTGTGTGTGTAATCTAATATCTTATTACTCTTGGAGTTTAAATGAAAGCTAGTTTATAGTAATACAGAAAATAAAGTTCAGTTATATGGAGTAATCAAATAGGTAGGCAAAGGATTTTATCTAAAGTGTATTTGAAATTCTGTTTTAAATGTAAATATATGTACACTCATCACTGCAATACATTTGCATTCTGTATTTAAATAAAAAGAATACTTAAAATTTTAATAATTCTCATGTGTATATATTATAAACAGGTTATTTTTTAAAAGTAAGATTCTAAACTTCTCTATTCACTCATACATAGATGTTGTCTTTCCAACTTCATATGTGGTGGCTTTAGCCAGAGTTTACATATAACTCCCTCCGCACAAACTTAAATATCTAAGGCATTCTGCTCTTGAGCTAGTAACATAATAGCTTGACTTTATATTTTATTGCAACAAATTCCTCCATTTCAGCATGCTATTTTATTGAGACAAATACATAATAAACAGTGATTTAAAATGTACATAAAAGTTGCTAGATGAAAATGTCCGTGTCTTTTTCTGTTATATGCAGTGTCTACAAATCTGAACCTACATCCATACACAGATTTATGCAATTGGATAAAAATCTCATAACCATATCTTAAATCCTATTCATTTGTGGGGATTAGCCTGTTCAACTGATGCAGTAGGTAGGGTTGTAGTAACTTAGCTAGTCCTTTATTCAAGACTGTCTCCACAGGGAAATCTCACAGCACTTCCTCAGCTTGTAAACATTAGCAGTCAGCCCACACCATCCAGGCTTATTCTCCAGGCAGGTGAGACTTCCCTATGACTATGGAAATCCCTCTATTTCAGGTAGAAAAAGTCAAGGATCCTTTTTAACGATTTTTCTTTTTTGGTTAATTTTTAAAGCAATTCATAAACCCGATATAATGAATATAAAAGACGTGTCTCTCTGTCTAAAACAGGAGCAACTGGCTTTCCCAAATCCTCCAGTCATCCTAGCTCAGGAACTTCTGATGCCTCAGGAAAAGCAGAATACGTGAGAGACAACAATCAGATAGGAAAAGGGAAGGTTGCGGGAACCTGCTCACTATTTTGCTGCTCCAAGCATTGTCTATAATGCTTTCTCCTATAAGATTTCTCAATACGATGGCTTCTCTGCCTTGTTACTCTTTCTCCCCTTCTCTTTTTAATCCATAAAAATCTAGTTACTGACACTTCCTAGTTTAATTGCGATCTCCTATTCACCAAACTAGATGGTCTCTACTCAGTTCTCAATATCTGTTTTTCTTAAGCTTTGGACACTGTTGACTACCTGCTGCTTGAATTTCTCTTGGTAAGAAGCTGATCTTCCTGGCTTTTCTTCTACATCTTTGGTCTCTCGCTTTGTGTTTTCTTCTCATTTGTTCTTTCCCACACTCCTAACATGTAGACATCTCACCATCTTTTCAACCATATTTTCTTTCCTAATCCTATATTTTCTCCCTGATGATTTCACTCACTCTCATGATTTTAGTTATCACCTCTGTGTATGATCAAAATTTCTACTTTTAGCCCTAACTTCTCTTTCTCTAGCTTCTGATTTTCCAGTTACATGCTGAACATTTTGACTCAATGTTTACTGATACCTGAAACTTTCAACACACCCAAATATGAACTAATCTACTCTCCTAGACCTTTTCCTCAGGATGTCTTAACTTCTGTCAATGGTGCCAAGACCATCTTCCAAGGGACACTGGTTCTATGAAGCCCAGGCACGGGATTCTTAAGGTGTGTGACTCTCCTGAAATAAGTGCAAAATATTATATTTGTATAACTTTTATATTACTTTTTCTGAAGAAAGTTTTTAGAAATTTTATCAGCGTTTCAAAGAGGTCAGATATCAAAAAAAAAAAGCTTAAGAACCACTGCTGCACTGCTGGATTTAACAGTTATTTTTCTATTTGTATATGTATACATTAATGTTGTAAGAAGCTCACATATCCACACTTTTAGATTGCTTTTGCCATCATTTTGGTCACATATCTTCACTATTATATACCAGAATAAGTTACCAGTTGTTGACTTGGTTTTGCCCAATAATAGGGAAGAAGCAGAACCTTCTCTGTCCAGAAAACGAAGTGTTAGTCTTAGATGATGATTCAGTGTACAAAATTACAAAGTTTTCTTTACATTTAAAAATGATATCAATCATTTTATTTCTATTGCCAAATATGTAATTTGGCCTTCAAAAATTGTACCGTTTCTGTGTGTGGACAGCCTAGTTTTGTGTCTATCTCAAATCAGGAGCTCATGGGTAAAACTAAAAGGTCAGTTTGAAACATCTAGCTGTTTGGCGTCAGATGGATGAGGAGGGATTACACTCTCAACTAAATCAACTGTTACAATATCAGGGTAACTGTTCTAAGAAAATATATTTGAGCCTTCGTTTGAATGAACTAGATTGCTCTTTGTACAACATGACAACAAAAGCTAAATCTATCCTCTACCCACAGATTATGCTAATATTTGATATTTTTTTCCTTTTTTTCTTTTTGTTTACTTCCTGAGGTTTAATGACTTGTAGATATAATCTCATGATAAGAAAATGAACCACACTGTTGAGTTGCTTACTTTTCTTTTTACATGGAGTAATTCTGTTTTGCATTGACTCTCATCTCACTTATCACTATGAAATAAAGCTTATAAATGAGACTTCATTACCTATAAATTAATGTATTTATATTGTCTGTGCCAGGGACTGTTAGGTGTCAGAACACAAAGGAGAACAAGACCCAGTTCCTGCTCTTAAGGAGCACAGAGTCTATCTACCTTACAAAATGTTTCTGTATTTATACTAGTATTATTACTACTATTTTTCATTTTTAATGATTATATTATACCTAGTCCCAGCAAAGGGCATGTGTAACACTTTCTATGATAATACAGATTACTCAAAAGGAGAAATAATGTTCTCTAATATAAGCAAGATTTTCTTTATAAAGGTGGAGAAATGTTGTCAATTTTCTCCTTGAACTTCTACCCCCTTGTAATCAGGAACTAATTAATTAATTAGCTAATATTTCTAAAGTGCATTGAAGATGAGCAGCGTCACACAAATGCTAAGTATTTTAAAGCCATGTGTTGCCTCATACACTAGATAGGATTTCTTAAAGTTTGGAAAGGACAATTTGAACAAATTACAAAGCCAGGCGTATACTGAAGGCAGGGGGTAGGCGGAAGTAGGAAAAGTTGGACGGAAAAGTGCAAGTGTAATCAAAAAAAGGAGAATGATCCTTTACATTTCTCTCCATTTATCATTATCGCAAGACAAAAGAGATGCATGCATTCCTATAAAACTGCTGAAAAAAGAGAATACAAATTTATTAAAATGGTATATTATTACAATTTCTCTCATACTTATGAAACTGTTAACAGAACGAAGTCCGTACTTCCCCATGAAGGTGATTATTTTATAATGATCTTGGAACTTAATTCAAGGCCCAAACACCCAGTTTGGAATCCACAGGATCTAAATTGGACTGCCTACATTTCTGAGATAATTATCAACACTTCCTTCATCATGGATTGCATAGCCCAACACTATACCAATACCTGGGAAAGGAAAGGAAAGAGGAATCAAGGCCAATGTCCCACCGCTGATCAATGTAGGAAACCAGGCTCTGACGTGAGCTTTCGGACCTGATTTCTCAACCTGAGCAAATTACTCAGATAATTTATTAGACCCAGACTTAGTCTTGCGATTTTTTTTTTTTTTTTTTTGCGGTACGCGGGCCTCTCACTGTTGTGGCCTCTCCCGTTGCGGAGCACAGGCTCCAGACGCGCAGGCTCAGCGGCCATGGCTCACGGGCCCAGCCGCTCCGCGGCACGTGGGATCTTCCCGGACCGGGGCACGAACCCGTGTCCCGAACCCGTGTCCCCTGCATCAGCAGGTGGACTCTCAACCACTGCACCACCAGGGAAGCCCAGTCTTGCGACTTTTAAGCATGAGTCATATGGGAAATTCAGCTCTCCTAGGAATTATATTTGCTTCGGTTAAAGATGGTTATTTTGGAATCTTTCCATACTTCTCTTCCTTTTAAAGCCAGTGACACAGACGATCCAGAACGTGGAAACAGAGGCCAATCAGAAAGCATTACTATTGTGCTGTTTCACTCTCCAGGGATTATTTTCCGTGTTTTCAGATTACTGCTGGTGTGGGTTTTTTCTTGTGAATGTCTGAGGAATAGGTCTGACCCACAGAGCTCCCTTGGCTAAAGGTGTTTGGCCTCAACTCAGTGTCACTGTAGGCTTCACCAAGTGACTGCTCACAAATAGGGGGTTTTATTTCCCCTTTTCCCTCCTCTGGGGCATAAATAATGGTGTCTGAAAGTATACAATTATACCTCTCTCTACTTCACTGGAGGTGGATTAAATGGTGTCATCCAATCTTTGTTACCTCATTGTAGACACTGTGGGTTGGATTTCTTTATAATCTTTCACGGAAACAAGAAACAGCAATTAAGCATACTTTCTGGACAAATAGAGACCTTTTTACAGGATTTTTGTAAAGGTAAGTTCTCTGCTGGGAAGCACTCCCAGATTTTGATGCAACTTGCTTAATTGTCACAACATGTTTATTCAATCTTCTTTCTGTAAGGAAGCAAATAGCCATAAATACTGAATGAGTGGCAGGGGATCCCATAAAATTTGACAAAGGATCTTTCAGGACAGTTGTTTAAGGGACAAATAAAAATAACGAGAATGGCATTGGAGGTGGAGGTGGAGGTGGCAGGGGGCGCTCTATTGCTCCTTCCTCTTGGAACTGTCATCATAGCCATAATCAACCATGCCATTAAGACTTCCAAGCAGCAACATACACATCTGACTTCAGGGCCTCGGAACTTTCATTACAGGGCCCAGGCTGTTCCCTTCCAAGTTATTAGTCATCAGTTACAGCATGATTAGGATCTCGGAGAGTGGAAGCACTCTGGGTGCTCATCCCAGACCACCAAGGATCCAAAGTGAGAAAACTGAAGTTCAAATGTCCAGTCTAAGTGGTAGGAACAGAGTGGAAAGAGAATAAGCAAGCTGAGGGGAAGCTTGGTCTGAAACTAAGCAAGAAGGTTTCTGTGAATAAGTCAAATTTTTTGGTCATCCTATTTCTGGTGTTCGGATATGTCAGCCTGGCTTAAAGGTCCAAGTCTGAGACA
Source organism: Pseudorca crassidens (assembly GCF_039906515.1). NCBI lineage: Eukaryota > Metazoa > Chordata > Mammalia > Artiodactyla > Delphinidae > Pseudorca > Pseudorca crassidens. The sequence goes on from NC_090301.1 coordinate 73,982,425, forward strand.
AACAGTGTTCCCTTTTAGGGATCCTTTTTCCTCGTGGTACGAAGTGGCGGCCCATTTATTCAGGACCTGCCATTTCACTCCTGATCAGGCATGGCTTTTTCAGGGAGCACAAGGACCTTTTGAAACTTTTACATATCAAAGACTTTAAACAGGTTCCTTTGTTTGAAATTTAACTCTTTGCATAATGGCAGCTAGCTCACCAGATCGACTCATTTGTCCTAGTGTGTTCAGAAATGCTTATATGACAGTGTACTGCTTTTCTAAGGGAAAAGGGATTTTTTAAAGGCATTACCTTAACCCAAAGAATGGTTATGGTCAAGGTTTTATACAGGTAAAGACCTGTGAAGCTCTTAGGATCAAATGTAAGAGATGAAACCCACTCTTTCGCTAAGATATGCCATGGAGGAAAGTATATCTATATGGTAGTTGTGAAGAAAATCAAATCTTAAAGTCAGTTTGCCGTGGCTCAAACCCTTGCTCTGCCTCTTAACTAGCAATATGACTCTGAGATAGTTATACACTCTCTCTGTGTATCAGTTTCTTCATCCATAATAGATTGTTGTGAGGATAAATGAGTCCAATGATTTAATTATCTGGAACAGTACCAGTTCTGCATAAGAGTTAGTAATTATTATTATTCTGGATAGAGAGTGCAGTATGTTGGTTAAGAACTCTGGCTCTGGCATTAGATATAACTGTGTTCAGATCCCAGTTTTTCTATGTCCAAGAGCTTGGAGAAACTACCCAATTTCTCTGTTCCAGTTTCCTCATCTACAAAACGGGTTATGAGAATCAAATCATATTATACACATGGTATAATTGGTATAATTTCACACATGATAAATGTTAGCGATTCTTTTTCCCATTTCCCATTTTGCTTGACTGTTTTTCCACAGGATTATATTATGTCATGGTCTAGTGCTATCTGGATGGAAGATGTTTTTATATTTGTGTTATAAATATCCAGATTGAGGAGAACATTTTGAGTAATAAAGTAACACCAAGTGTTACAATTTGTAGAATAGTTTCTCAACTCTCCTTAAGAGTTTGATGCAATTTAAAAATTAACGAAGGCGAAATGTCTATTTAGATCTTCTGTCCATTTTTGGATTGGGTTGTGGAGATCATCTCGGTGCTTTGTTACCACCTAGAGGGGCGGGATAGGGAGGGTGGGAGGGAGACGCAAGAAGGAGGGGATATGGGGATATATGGATACATATAGCTGATTCACTTTGTTGTACAGCTGAAACTAACACAACATTGTAAAACAATTATACTCCAATAAAGATGTTAAAAAAATTAATAAAGGAAGCTATTGCTTTCTGGATGCAAATTAGTGTTGGTTGTAAAGTAGGGTTTCTCAGGTAGATTTATTCCCATATTTCCGGATCACATATTTCTGGAAAGTTTAGGCATCAGAAGCTTGTTGCTTGCTTTTCAGCAGCTCCCAGTAAATGCGATTACACTCAATCTTTGTACTGAAGTTCTCGATGCAAATGCAGGAGGCTCTTGCCTTGAGAAAAATCTTTAAAAGTTGCACAGCTCCTCAGAAGCAGAGGTTGGGAGGGAGGCATGCTTTGTGTCATACACATTAATTCAGTTGGCACATTACAATGTTAAACTAAATGACATTATTACAAAGCTGTGCTAAGAAGTGTTGACAGGTCCATATGGTAATTTTACAATGTATAATGAACACACAGACTCCTTTCTTGCAGAAATTTATAGTTCAAATCTATACCCAGGATATCCAGTTTTATTTCCAGAAACTTAAATTGACTTATTACGGTGTAGTGAATGTATAAATTAGTTCCAGTAGTTAAACTGAAACATTTCCCTACAGACTCAATTAGATTCATTAATCTGCTGTGTAGACCTGTAAACGGCCCATTGTTCTTTTCCCCCCAAAATGTCAAAAACTATTTCTCTAACTATAAAATATTTACTACAAAAACTGTTTTAAATGGTCAGAATTACTGTGTATTAGAAACCCAGAACTACAAATTATCTTATTGTGCTGGTACTTTTTTTCTCCCAAAGAAAAATAGGGTCCAGCCCTTGACAAGTAATTTAGTGGGGTTAGTAAATGGATTCAGTGCTCTATCACACTGAAAACTCACTTATATTAAGAAAAGATCATCTTTTCCCATGTCCAGCTGGACAAATCTGCTGGCGTGGGGCATATTGTGTATGTTCCTAACCCCACAGGTTTTTCATTTGGAAACTTTTGCTGACATGCCTCCGTCTGCCTGAAGTGTGGCAGCTTATCAGTCCATTGTGATGTTCCATGGAGGCTGAGTAAAATAATACAACCTGTTAATGAACTCCATTTCAAATGATGCACACCTGTGTCTTACCTTTTTCAAAATACCACCCTCCATGTGGGAACTAGGGAGGCCACTGCACAGCAGAGCTTTAAATACAAATCTTTTTTTTTTTAAGCTATTGTTGTGGAATTTAACGAAATAAACACACACACACACACACACACACACACACACAACTTGTTTTATTGATTGATGAAGGTGACTGCTTTTACTTACTGCATGATATTTTTCCTTCTGTGATTTATTAAACATTATTTCTTGTTTCAAAAACTTTGCAACTCTTACCTTTTTTTATTTTTTTAATGGCTCAGCTCAAGTCATCTTTACAGGTTTGCATATAATGTTAACTTTGATTATGTTTTTAGTCTTGGGTAAACATGCAACAGTTCTGTTTTAAAGATGAGAGGATGCTGCTTGGGTCATTCTTAGACATACCAATGTGATGTGAAATGGAAATATTTGAGTCATTTAACTGAATTTAACAGAAAACAATTTCAGCTCTTTTTAAGGGGGGAAAGGGAGCTATCTTTAAGGATATGGGAATGTCTCACAAGTCAAGAAATGAAAAACAAATGGTCCTCAGGAAAAATTTGAAACCAAGGATTCAAATAGTTCCCTTTCTCCATCTTTCTCCTGTCTTTATAGCTGCTTTATTCTTACTCATTATTACTTCAACCCTACTTTAGGTTTCTCTACTTCTCTGGACCATAGGGTGGACAATCTGGCTGAAAGAAACCCTGCAATTTTGACAGTGTAGACTGAATCTTCTCTCATCTCAATCCCAATATTTTATTGAGGTACAGTTGATTTACAATGTTGTGTTAGTTTCAAGTGTACAGCAAAGTGATTCAGAATATATATGTGTGTGTATGTATATATATGTATATATAATATATATATACATATATATATATTATATATATATTCAGATTCTTTTTCAGATTCTTTTCCATTATAGGTTATTACAAGATACTGGGTATAGTTCCCTGTGCTATACAATAGGTCCTTGTTTATCTATTTTATATATAGTAATGTGTATCTGTTAATCCCAAACTCCTGATTTATCTCTCCCTGTCTCTGCCCCCCTCTATCCCCTTTGGTAACCATAAGGTTTTTTTCTATGTCTGTGAGTCTATTTCTGTTTTGTAAATAAGTTCATCTGTGTCATATTTTAGATTCCACATATAAGTGATATCATATGGTATTTGTCTCTCTCTGACTTATTTCACTTAATATGATAATTTCTGGGTCCATCCATGTTGCTGCAAATGGCATTATTTCATTTTTTTAAATCCCAGATTTAGAAAGAGATTCTTATTAGTCTACATTAATCTTCAGTTCCTACCTCTGAGACAATCAAATAGGAAGAGGAGGAGGTGGCAGGAGGGAAGAGGGAGTGTTTTGCATTGGACAGAGATTAGGTAAAAATGAGTTACTCTCACTAGCTGCTTGGTGAGAAAGAAAAAGATAGGTAATTCCCAGGAAATGGTGATGGTGGTAAGTGGAGGTCAGTGTTGAACTGAATACATGAACGTAATAAATATCTATCCACCTTATTTTTAAATGTCCTTCCTCTAAGGTAATTACATGTCTTCTTGTTATCTCCAAGCCCAAGATTATGTAGAAAGTTAGAGCAGTAGGTGCTCCAAAAGTAGAGATATTGGACTTTTCCTCCAGGATGTTATTTCCAGTGAGAAATATAGTGTGTTGAAATAATCAGCTTCCTGTTCGCAGTCCCATGTTCATCTGCTCGCAGGACACACACAATTTTCCTGCCAACGTATAGCATAACATTTCCTTCCCTCACCCTTTCCATTTCATTAATATTGAGGCGGGGAAGGGGTGTGCCAGATTCGTCTTACAACATATTTCCCCCTAATTTTTCAACTTATCACCTCCCTTCTTGGAATCCTAGCTTTTCATGACAAATTGAAGAGTTTTTGCTTGTGCCAATCTGCTCGATGTTAATATCTGCACCTGCACTTCTGGGCTGTGGCAAAGCAGCCACACGTGCACAATTAAAGGTGACTCTCCCGCATCCAGGAAGGACTGGAGGCCTGAAATCAGCAAATCCAGCTCAAGCATTTTCCTGCCCTTTTGATTTGGTGATTGCTTCTGTTCAAGCAGCCTGACCCGTGGCTCAGCACATTGCATTCCAATGCAAATATTTATCGAATAACTTCTATGCGCCAGGCACTATGTTACTTACTTCTAGAGATGCAAAATAAGTAACATATTGCTTTTGCCCTTATAGAGACTGCCGCCTTGATGAGGTGACAAGATAGTCTCACCAAGAACTATGGTATAACGGACAATGTGTATATGGTAAATAAATCTGGGGAGAGTAATAAGAAAAAAAAAAGTTCTTGGAAATAAGTTTAAAGGGACTAGGAATTTAATACAAGGAGATATGGGGTATATTACATCCATTGGCATCCTTCTGTTTAGAGTCTGTTCCAAAGTGAATAGTCTTCAATAGAATGTAAGTATAGAAGCCTGGCAGGTGATGGAACTGAGGGAAATTTGACTGAGGTCCCCTCTACTCTCATCACAAGGAGAAGTAAGAGAAGATGTGAGAGAGGAGAAAATAGGGCAAAATAAGTAGGAACAGAGCCTAATGTTGAACAGGAGCCCCAATGCAGAATTGCTTCTTTACATATAAATTCAAGTCATGTTTCTAGAGGGTCTACCGTTTGCCAGGAACTATCACATAGTATCTGTCCTGTCCATTTTATAGATGGATAAATTGTCTCAAATGAGTAGAAGATTTGCTTAAGACACCAAATTAGTAGGTACTACAGCTGGAGATTGAACCCAGCATGCCGGATATACAAGATGGGAACATTCATCAGGAGAATTAAAGGAGGAGGTGGGCAAGAGCTCATGAACTTGCTTTCCTGTTAGCTGCCTGGATTTTCCCCCTCTCTTCTGTATAGTCCTTATTCCTCTAGGCAGCTCTAGTTACCAGGTTATAATCAAAGACACCTCAGCAGCAGAAATATGTCGATGTCTCCTATAGGTTCACAACTGTGTTTGACTTACTCTTTATTTCTGCTTCTCTCTCTAGTCACCTTTTAGGTTCTGCCTCTCTATCAAGACATTCCTGCTTAGACCACTAAGAGACTATGTGATTAACCCAAGTCATCATCACCATCCCTATGGAATGAAGCTTTGGGCTAGACTTCTTCTTGATAATAGACCAGCCTTTATGTAGGATAATATGGGTCAGATGCTCAACATGATCCAAAAGAGCTGTGGCTGAGATGGCTGGGTCATGTGACTTGACCTTGTATATATAGAAGGAATCTCTTAGAAGGGGCTCACTATAGACAAACAAGGAGAGAAAGCTAAGAGATAGTATAGCTTCAGGCACTGAAATCAGTTCAACATTCATCACAGTCTGCTCCAAGAAAAGCTGAACTCTGAGAAGTGTTCTCCTTTCCAAAATGAGACTCACTCCTTAAGCTAAATATTGTTACATATATTAGTTTTTGTCTTCCACTGCAGTAACTGGTCCACAGTAGTACTTGATTATAGCAAAGGGATTAAGAAAAACACAGACTATGGCTCACAGCCGTAGGCTCACTCCATGGCTGCTTGTTATTCATAGGACTTTAGTAAGTTATTCAGATGTTTTAGGTCTCTTTTTCCTCATCTGTAAAATTGCTGTTAATATTCAATGGAGTTTACTCAAGGGTCAAGTGAAATAATATCTGTAAACTGTACATAGTAGGCACCTAACAAATGATAGGCCAGTTTTTAAAATAAATGTATATTGCCTTAAGATTAATAGATGCTCAGGTACAAAAGTTACTTGGAGAAAATTAAGGAAGAAATAGAAGAAATTATTTGCAAAATAATTGGTTTCAAAGACTCGGATTTTCTGTATTTCCTGCCTTATTAAAAACGTTTTATACAATGCCAGAACCATGGGGCCAAGAGAAAGACGTGCTTCTGTTTAGTCCCCTGTTTAGTTTGCAAAAAGTATATTCTGAATCTATATTCCTTGAGTAAATTATACCTTTCCCATAAAAACTTCGAAAAGAGATTCTATGATTCTTAAAAACTCAACGTGCTAATGACCACATGTAAAGATGAAACTGAATGTTAATGCCATAGTTCGTTGAGCCAAGATTTTATGCATCAACAAATGACAGTGGCACATTTAAAAAAATGTATGCAAACATAAAAGTACAAAGTTCGTAAAACAAATTAATCACAGTTTATTTTTTTGGTGTGTTTAAAAAAATATCATCAATGACCTTTCAGAAGTGAAGACAAGAAAAAGAAGTAACACTTGAGTTTTTGGGGAAAAATATTAAAAATTATCCCTTTTGATACATAAGAACATTTGCATATCTAAAGCCAGCTTCTCAACAGTGCTGTATTTTTTTTTGTGAATGATCAACTCTCTAATTAGCCAATTATCATTGCAAATAGAGAAAGGGACAAAAATCACAAACTGTTAGTAACTTAAAATAGAAATCTACAACACTGCATATGAAAGGGGAGTTTAAGCAGAATAAGAGGCTGGGGATCAGGATGAAATTGTTTCTAAACCTTTGCCAAGATAAATATAATGTTTTACAATATGGTGTCACTTTTCTCTGAGTAATGAGAGCAATTTTTGACATCTGCATGACTGTTAAAAAGCAGTGTGTATTCCATTTATAAAATAATAAAAAGTAGTTTTGAAATGTTTCATAACCATAAAAATAATTCCAAAATATTCAGAAGCTATTTAAATGGTTTTAAGTACAATATGAATATTCACTGTCTGTATTAACTGTAGTCAATGTATCTGTATCTCCAAACAGTGAATGCGGCACAGCCCTAGCATTTAGAGACCAGTTGGAAATATCAACCTCTGAAATTGCAGCTAAGAAGAATCAACAGAAATTAATACAATAAGCCATCTGTAGAGTTAACCCACAATAGGAGATATTTTGTAAATAAGTCCGGGATGCCGCCAAAAACTTACCAGGCAGATGCCAATCAATAATAAAACTGAGGGCTTCCCTGGTGGCGCAGTGGTTGAGAGTCCGCCTGCCATGCAGGGGACACGGGTTTGTGCCCCGGTCCAGGAAGATCCCACATGCCGCGGAGCGGGTGCACCCATGAGCCACGGCCGCTGAGCCTGCGCGTCCGGAGCCTGTGCTCCGCAACGGGAGAGGCCACAACAGTGAGAGGCCCGCGTACCGCAAATAATAATAATAATAATAATAATAATAATAATAATAATAATAATAATAATAATAATAAAACTGAGAAACAGTAGACGAAAACTCCAGAAATTATTCCATGCCTATGGTAATCACAAACACAAGTGTAGTGTTATGTGTAAGAGTAGAAAGTACATTCTGAATAAGAATTTGTCATTAGTCCAATACACTGCTATAAAGCAAGGACTTGGGGGGATATCTCTGTCTATTCGGATGGTATGTTGTCCACAAAAAGATCTGCTGCCTCAGCAAGTGTACAACTGGGTCCAAAGACTGGATAACCCTGCCCCGGACTGACTCTTGGGCACTAGCTCTTCCTATCAAAAACTATGCACTGTTTATACAACCAATCTCAGTGATCTGGTTGGATGGGTCTCTCATGGTAAATTAAAACATTGGCCTTTTGCTTTATACATTTATTTGTTAATGGGTTGCTTAGTGTGAGTCAGACCCCGGAACGTATTAATCCCTGAGTGAATTGATAAAGAGAGGTTTCTCCACGTGCATAGCTGAGGTCTGGACTCTGGAGTCGAGAAGCTCCACCAAGATACAGTTCATCTATAAACTCAACAGCCAGCAATGGCTCAACGTTCATAGGGAAAATATGTCACTTACAATGGATTATACTTAATGAAATAGGAATGTATTTAGTTTATGGCAAATGCTTCTTGCAATGCAGATACTACTAAAAATTATTAATATAAAATATTCAATACCAGACAACTAATTGAACAACATAAAATTTGGACCTCCACAAGTGCTTTCTCTCTTTTTTTCTCTATTTTTTCTCTATTTTTCTCTATTTTTTCTCTATTTTTTTTAAATTTATTTTTCTCTATGTTATTTACATGATCAGAAAATTTGTGATTTTCATGATCAGAAAAATTAGATTTGGCACTAACCATATATTTCCCTCAGCTGTAATATTTGCTACAAGTCTGATCTTTGCCTCTAAATTCTAATTTTTTTTGCGGACAGGTATCAATTTATCCATGCTTCCTCTCACAGCCTAGTGTAGTGACTTGTGTATTGTAGGTAGGTACTCAAAAATATTTGTTGTACGAATAAAATGTCTTACAATTTGCATGTCTTATTGTGGCAGATTGTCTCTACTTTCCTGTATTTACAGTAGTCAGAAAACTTTGAAATGCATTTCCAAGAATCCCTACTACCATCAGAGTCCTGCTTAGACTCCATCAATGAAAGGTCCTTGCTCAATACTCAAAAAGAGAAAGAGAAGTAGGCGCCATCATTGCTCTTGAGGAGCAATGGACAGATGTGAAAGCTTCTGACCCCCCTATTGAAAATCATCCCTTCTGGTGCTGTGGGTAGCTGGGGTCATCAACAGTGGATACCTGCAGCTCCTTCACTTCCTAATTTCCTAAAATCCAGCAGTGGCTTTCCCTGAACCCTTTCACGGTCCTTCAACTGTGACACAGGCACTAGTTCTCTGTGTCAATTTCCTTTCTGCCCAAAATTTCTAGAGTAATTTCTGTCTTCATAAAAGTGACCGATACACTTGAAACTATTATCTCCCTCAGTTTATCATTTCTATTGTGTCCTTATTATGAAAAAAGTTTTGAATGTTCCTTATAGAATGTGAACCTCATTAGCAGTGGAGGAAATGTCATCGGCCTCAAATTCCAATTATGCATTAGAGATCATCTTATTTGTTTCCCTTATCACAGAATCATATTACTGCACTGTGCAATCTCTGAAAACAATTTCTTTTGTATATTTTCTTTGTTCTTCTAGTTTTTTAACATGGAAGGCAAATCTACTCATGGTTATTCTGTCATGGCCAGAAGTGGGTTTCCCCAGTTCATATCTTGGAGAAGAATTAAATTCTCTTTGGAGGGGAAAATCAGTCTCTCTGGCCAGTGAGCCTATGTGTTGTATTATGTGAAAATCAAAACCCTAGTTTATGGTGGAATGCAGAGATTTGTCATAATGAAGAGTAAAGTGTTCAGTGTGTTGATGTCAAAATTTGTTACCCCGGGGGCAAAACCGTTATTATATAGTTAAGAAGTACAATCAAATGTTGGCTGAGACAATGCGTGAAGGGTGAACTACTGATTTTCCTCCTGCTGGGCCCCAGAGAAAGCTGGAAAGTCGAAGAAGCCTGGTATATGAAAATATGGCAACAACAGTCCTGCAGAGGAAAAGCAGGCTGCAACTGGTTTTGGTATGGACAAACCCTATAGACTCTAGAAGCTGTGATACCCAGTATCCAGTTGAAGCTTTTTACCCCTGCATTTAATTCTTTTCTGATGCCCTAAGCCTCTGTAACATTTTTCTTAAATATCATAGTCTCTCTTTATCTGCCTTCTGCTAGATTAGACTCTATGCTCAAATTGTAGTCAAAAGGCTCCAGAATTCCAACTGCACTCGGAGAAGGTGTATTGTGGTGGTAGTATGCCACCTCTAGGGAACAGAATGAGGATTAGAAGAGAATGGCTGGCTGAGAATATAAAGGCAAAGAGGCTGAATTGGTGGAATACGAAAGCATTCTTCAGGAATTCCCAGGTGTGTTAGGGGAGGAGACCTCAGTAAAACAGGATGTTCTTTTATTCTGGGGGAAGAAAAGGGAAGGGCCAGTACTTAATGGGTTATCAATTGGACATTTACCCTCAAAGGCCAGAGCATTTGCTATATCTGCAACACTTTCTCAAAAAAAATAGTGGTACTAAATAAAATGAGTTTCTTCAGGACATGGTTCTCCACGAAGTGTGAATATATATAGAAATGGGAATTCTAAAAATATCTGAAAATGACTGGATTTTCTTTAAACTTTTTTTTTTGCGGTACGCGGGCCTCTCTCACTGTTGTGGACTCTCCCGTTGCGGAGCACAGGCACCAGACGCGCAGGCTCAGCGGCCATGGCTGACAGGCCTAGCCGCTCCGTGGCATGTGGGATCTTCCCAGACCGGGGCACGAACCCGTGTCCCCTGCATCGGCAGGCGGACTCTCAACCACTGCGCCACCAGAGAAGCCCTCTTTAAACATTTAAAGAAGGATTTACTTATTATTGCTAAAACAAATTTATGGTGTAGTTTTCCTCTTTTATGAAATTAAATTGTTTTTATCTGTGATTTGTTTTCATAAATACATAGATTAAATTTTTTTAGTACTTGTTTTAAAGATTAATTTAATTAATTAATTAATTTTATTGGCTGAGTTGGGTCTTCCGTTGCTGTGCGCTGGCTTTCTCTAGTTGCAGCGAGTGGGGGCTACTCTTCGTTGCGGTGCGAGGGCTTTTCATTGCAGTGGTTTCTCTTGTTGTGGAGCACAGGCTCTAGGCACGCAGGCTTCAGTAGTTGTGGCACATGGGCTTCAGTAGTTGTGGCTCACGGGCTCAAGAGCGCAGGCTCAGTAGTTGTGGCACACGGCCTTAATTGCTCTGCGGCATGTGGGATCTTCCCGGACCAGGGCTCGAACCCGTGTCCCCTGCATTGGCAGGTGGATTCTTAACCACTGTGCCACCAGGGAAGCCCAGATTAAACTTGTTCACAGTATCTTCTGTTATGCTTTGGTGAAATGAATACCTGGCTATTTTACTTCTGGCCCACCTATATATTCTGCATTTCATGATTTAAATTTTGTATGTGAAGGTCCATATGAAAATCTAAGTAATTATATCATTAAAATGGTGGGTGATTACCTTTCTAGGCTAGAAATACAACTTCTGACCCAGTATGCAGTTCTAATTTCAACCAATTTTGAATTGTTGGACATCTGGGGTGCAGGGAGGGTGTGAAAACAAATCTATCACTGTGAAGGTTATGTGGTTTAAAGATAGTAGTCATTATTTCCAAGGAACCAGAGGCAGAAGTGATTTCTTTGAGGAGTTAGATACTAAATTTTTTGGTTTTTTAAAATATTTATCTGACAGATTTTCAGTTCTTAATGCCAGGGAGATCCATTCTTTTTCTCTATTTACTGTATTAAGCAGAGTAATATATCTGTTGATGATAAGGCTGTGCTGTTCCTTGGATTTTCATCAAAACTCATGAGAATATATTTAGTCCAAAATACAAGGCAACTCAACTCAAGGACAGTTCAAGCCTCCAGGTAATTTGCAACGGGTTATTCACCTAACATTCTCTAACTTCCATAATAGTTATTCTGCTTAATTTGAGTTATTTGTTATAAACTTTCTTAAAGTAAATGCATTGGAAGAAATAATCTTTTTCCTTTAATAAAAGAATGGATCAGAGGACCTTGATTAGCTGAAATGTGTCTGAAAGAATAAAAGTCCCGAACAGTGTACTGTTTGCTGGGAATGACAGGAAGTACACATAGCATACCATTATTTCTTCCACTTGTACTCGGAGTGATTTCCAAAAGGGAAAAGACTTGAGCACACTCATAGAAACTTTGAATCATCGGGCATTTTTGCCTGTGGCTGCCTACTTAATCCAGGAAGAAAGTGTACATTCATGAGTCAGAGCCCTTAGCTTTGCCAAGTTCACTTAAAAATGACAATGGAATATTGTAGAAAAAGAATTTGCACCAAATAATCTGGAAAATATTTGAAATAAACCAGCACTTGGTCAGTCTTATTCTCCTTCTATGTGGGTGTGAAAGAAATAGAATTGTTTCGGGAAAATCTGTTTTTCTTACATAGGAATGAGCCTACCATCAAAAGAAGCTGCAAAGCATCGCATGAAAGGGGAGTCTGACACGAGTGATGGTAGGACACTTTAGACTTGATATAACAGCAGTGCCTTAATGAGATGGTATTGTTTTACCTGGAGGAAATGTGTCGATCATTTCTTAAAGGCTCTATTTGTATTGATTTAACCTTTGTGAAGAAAGGTAACATTGGCTTTAGACTCTACCTGTTAACTTGTTAATACTGCAAGTATTTAATTATGATTAGAAAAAAAAATTAGTCCTACCATCATCAAGTGATGGTCTAGAAAAAGAAACACACAATAACCAAATAGTCACACAAAATAACTGAGTTATGTGCTCGAAGAGAAAGAACAAGATGCTATAAGAATGGCTACAAAAAGGAACCATACCTAGACAGGGGGCCAGATGATCGCCGGTGAGGAAATGACTAAAGTCTTAGTGAGAGATAACTAAGTGAATATAGGAAAAGGAGAAAGGGCATTTCAGACTAAAGGAACCACATGTGCAAATGTTCTTTGTGAGGAATTGAAAGGCTAATGGTTCAAATAGAAAACAAATAGTAAAACAGTAAATATAAACCCAAATAGATCAATAATTATACCAAACATAACTGGTCTAAATATTAAAAATAAAGTTTTACAGGATAGATTAAAAACAACAAAGCCTAATTATATAGTGCTTACAGCTTATGTACCTTAAATATGAGGACACAAAGAGTTTAGAAGTAAGAATAGGAAGACAGCAAGCATCACTAGAAAGCAAAAGGGACTTTTAAAATGATAAAAGGGCAGTCAGCCAATAAGGTCAAACAATTCTAAATTTTTACACTCTTCAAAGTAGATAGCTTCAAAGCTTCAAAGCTTCAAAGTAGATAGAGCAAAAACGACAGATGTAATAGAAGTAATAGATAAATCCACAACCACAGAGGAAAAATTTTACCATATCTTCTAATACCAGATAGAACAAACAGACAAAAAATTAGTAAGGACACAGAAAAGCCAAACATCTTTAAGTCACTTAACCTAATTATATTAGTGTAACTCTGCCCCCAACAATAGAAAACTATATATTTATTTCAAGAGCACAGGGAACATTTGCCATGATTGACCATGTATTGTGCCATAAAGCCAGATTTTTATCAACTTTCAAAAGACTGGCTTAATTCAGAGTAAGTAATCTGACCACAGTGGAATTGGGTAGAAAAGGGTTAAGATTGGGTCTGTAACTAGTTCCTCTCTTGTCAGGAAACTGGAGGCTGATTTTGACCTTAACCAAATTCCTTGTAATTTGTGACTGGTGAAATTTGCTATCTAGATTTTAAATGAGGATTTTTCAGAGATTTTCTTACGTGTGATTATATGTCTGAGAAATGTTTGCCGCAGAGAATACCTGGTATATAAATAAGCCTGCAATATTTGGATATATGAGCCATTACGGTCCTGAAAAATGGAAATTAGTCACTTACTCTGACTACGTGACTAGTGAGATATAAAAGTTGAGAGATCCCCAAACTAAACATCCCCAACTGGTTCATTGAGCACAAAATGTTAGTCTTTGTTATTCCGAATCTAAATGACATCCTGGTTTGAAAAAGGTGTCCAAGGAAGCTGTGTTAATGGATTTGGGGTCTCCGAGCTATTGCTGTGGGGGGGTTTTGTGACTCTATCTTGAATCCTTTGCTAATTACTAGTAAAGCCTGATGCTGAGTGAGCTCATGTGTTGAGTAAGTCTGACTGATAATGTGTGCATTTGTAGTCAAGAAAAAAATTAAACTAAATTCAGTACAATAAAAAGTAAACTCAGTTTTAAATAATACATAACTAAAATAATAAATTTCAGTAGGAATTAGAATATATGTTAATTTCGATAATAAAAATATATGATATATTAGAACTGTGGTTGTGTTTAGAATAACAGTAATAACCTTTGATCATATCTTACACAAGAAGGGAGGCTGAAACTCAATTCTCTAAATATACATCTTAAGAAGTTAGAAAATGATCAGCAAACAAAGCCCAAAGAAAGCAGACAGGAGACAATAATAAAAGTAAGTTTGGAAATTAATGAATTAGAAATCAAAGATATAATAGAGAAAAACAACAAAGCCAAAAGTTGGTGTTATGGGTTGACTTTTGTTTCCCCCAAATATGTGTTGAAATCTTAATCCCCAGAACCCTCAGAATGTGACCTTTTTTAGACATAGGGTCATTGCAGATGTAATTAATTAAGATGAGGTCATACTGGAGTCGCATGATTCTTTGTAATCTTTCACTGATGGAATTTACTATTTAGATTATAATTGAGGTTGTTTTTTTTTCTTTTTTTAGTGGAGAACAGGCCAGTAGGTATCATTTGGAGAGGGTTTTCACAGAAACCTGGATTTCTCCTAAACTGAAGTAAAGATGCAAAGATCAAGGAAAAGGTAAAGAGCTTTTGTATAAAAAAAAAAAAAAGGTATTTGGGGTGGGTGAGTCCCATGCAGCAATGGACTGTGTCCATGTTGGCCTTTCAGAGATGAGGAGAGCTAACAAGCAGGGAGGTGTGGGCCAGACAGTAGGGATGAGAAGCTGAGAAGGCAGAGCCTCAACCACCGCATGCCTAGGTCAATAGCAGTTGATATGGGAGGTGAGAAAAGCAAGAAGGTAAAGTAATCTGGGAGCATATGTTGGCAAAGCAAGAAGAGAATGATGAATAAAAAGAATTTTACTAAAGGAGTAGAATGTAGCATAATAGAAAGGTGATGAGTGATGTAAATCATGTAATTTTAACTGCAAATTTGGAATCATTAGCTTTTATGCTATTTTACTTTACACTGCATTTGCTTTCTGGTTTCTAAATTCCATAGCAGAAACCTAATCCTATTCATTTTAACATCTTTCACTAACTAGTATATTGTTTTGCATATATTGGACAGGCAGTGAGTTAAGACATAACATAGATTTTGGAAACCTAAATATGTATGTTACTAAATCCAACGTTTGTTACTAGCTGAGAGATTTTACACAATTTATTTAATCTCAATATCAGTGTACACATCTTTAAAATAGCTGTAAGTCTGACTCATGGAAATGTGGCGAAAGATTAAATAAGAAATAAAGTACTTAGTAATAATACCTGATGATTACATAGTATTCTTTCAATGAACTGTAGGCCTTTCTTTACTTGAATTGCATTTCACTGCATTGGACTGAAATTTGGATTATTTACACCTCTTTTTAAATCTATTTTTAATCAGTTATTTAACTTTTCCTATGCACATCTTTTTAAGACTTATTAGGAAACACATAATCTTAAATGAATTAAGTTAAAAGAATTTTTTGAAAATAAATTGAACTACACTGTCTTGAAATGTATTACATTTTTAATGTTATATTTATACACATGCTCAAATTTCTGCCAATTATCCCCCAGTCTTTTTGAAATTCCTATGTTCTTAAACTAAGTCTAGGAAAGTAGTTAGAGATTAATTCTCATTACATAAGAATTCCATATCTCACAGTCAGTAAAGTACCAGTCATCATTTGGGTTGTTTATGATGTTACAACCCTAAATGGAGTACCAGGACCATCCTATATCAAAATACATTTGAAAAAAAAAAAAGCTTATTTCTTTTTTCTTTTTGTTGCTGTGGTTTGTCACTTTATCTCAAGTGGACATAAAAACAGGCCAGAGATGAGCAGGTCTGCAAAACAATCCTTCATTGTATTAAAAAAGACTTTTGAGCAAATTCCAGCTAAAATTAATTCAGTCAATGGCTACAAAAGACTAAAAGGAATATAACACTCACAATAAACAATAACATCACTTGACATCCATAAAAAGCAAAAATTAAAAATACAACTAAAAAATGTCCTTATTTAATTTACCTAATCATATTATGACATTTTCACAAATATGAATCTGAGTTATATTATGTGCCATAGACTGAAAGTTTGTATGCCCCCAAAATGCATATATTAAATTCTAACACCCAATGTGATGATTTGGAGGTAAAACTTTGGGAAGTGATTAAGTCATGAGTGTGAAGCCCTTATGAATGGAATTAGTGCTTTTACAAAAGACAGCAGGAAGTTCCCTCGCTCCTCCTGCCATGTAAGGACACAGTGAAAAGTTGGCCATCTATGAACTAGGAAGCAGATTCTCACCAGACACCAAATCTGCCAGAGACTTGATGTTGAACTTCCAAGACTGTGAGCAATAAATTTCTGTTGTTTATAAGCTACCCAGCCTTATACACAGTCTTACAATGGTCTTCTATTACAGCAGCCTGAATGGACTAACACATGATGGAAAAACAAGATGAGTGGAAATAAGCAATTTCCGGGTACAAAAAATTACTGACTCCTTAACTTTGCGGTCCAGTTAGTTCTCAAAAGAGACAGTTGAAAACAGAAAGACAGAGAACGTTTTCTAAAAGTTATGGACAGTGGATCTCTGTGTTTAAGCAACTCCAAGTCTATTTGCACTATGACTTCCATTACAGAAGCAAGAACCCATGTCAGACCAGTGCCATACATCCAGAGATTTATTCTGATTGTAGAGTAAAATAATAAGGTAAACTAATTGGTGTGGATAAAGAAGCATCTAGATTCTACCCATATTGTCTGAAAGGCATTTCATGTATTTAGATAGAGACAATTGAAGCAAATCTTGAGACATTACTATACTGGAAATACAATAACCACAAAACTAGAAACTACTGTTCAGTGAGAAATATTACAGTTGAACAGGTTTAAAATATAAAGTTTTCAATATATTCTAATACTCCTTATCAGATTATTCTTAGTAATTGGCATTGTATTAATTTTATATTTCTGACACAGGAAATTACCACAAATTTAGAGGCATCAAAAATACACTTGTTATTTTACATTTCTCTAGGTCAGAAGTCCAACATGGGTCTCACTAGGCTAAAATCAGTGTCGGTAGGGCCGTGTTCCTTTCTGGAGTCTCTGGAGGAGAATCTGTTTTCATGGCTTTTCCAGCTTCCAGAGGCCACCCACATCCCTTGGCTTGTGATCCTCCTCCTGCACCTTCAAATCTAGCAATGCCACATCTCTCTGATTCACCTACCATCACATCTTTCTCTGACTCAGCTGGGAAAGATCCTCCACTTTTTAAGGACTTACATTTTTATATGGGACCCATCCATTTAATCCAGAATAATTTCCCCATCTCAAGGTCCTTATCCTTAATCACATTTCAAAAGTGGTATTTGCCATGTAAAATACCATATTCATAGCTTCCAGGGATTAGACAGTGAACATCTTTGGGTAGGCCCTTATTATGTCTGCTACAGGAAATTGTTTTATTTTGTTTTTTTAATTTTCTTTCAAGTGTTTCCCCTATGAGGCTGTTAAGGTTTGTGTAGCTTAGTTAGGGAAACAAGTTTTATTTGTGATGATGGACAAAATATGTCTAGAAACATAAACTTACTATATCCTCCTTGAGAATTAATCACATTATTACTATTAAATACTCCTTTTTATCCTTAGCAATATCCTTTGTTCTGGAATCTACTTTATCTGATATTCATATATTCACTCCAATTTTCTTTTGATTAGTGTTATTGTGCTGTCTTTTTTTCATCCTTTTAATTCATTTGTGTATTTATTTTTGAAGTGGATTTCTTCTAGGCAGCATATAGTGGGGTCTTGCTTTTTCATCCAATATGACAATCTCTGCCTTTTAATTGAAGTATATAGACTACTTATATGATTGGGTTAAATCTACCATCTTGCTATTTATTTTCCTTTTGTTCTTGTGGCTGTAAGTCTAACTCACAGAAGATTAAATAAGTAATCAACCACCTAGCAGAGTATCTGGTAAGCACATACATATGATATGCTATCATTTTTCTTTTCCTGACTTCTGTTGGATTATTTTTTGTAATCCCTTATATGTCCTTTTTGTCTTATTATCTATAGTTCTACCTTATTTTAGTGGTTGTTTTGGGGTTTATAGTATAGATCTTTATTTATTAAAGTCTACCTTCAAGTGATAATATACCACTTCACTTGCAGTTATAAGAAACTTACTATAGTATT
This sequence comes from Pseudorca crassidens, assembly GCF_039906515.1. Classification (NCBI taxonomy): domain Eukaryota; kingdom Metazoa; phylum Chordata; class Mammalia; order Artiodactyla; family Delphinidae; genus Pseudorca; species Pseudorca crassidens. The sequence goes on from NC_090301.1 coordinate 74,000,659, forward strand.
CTTCTATTTCTCAATTCCTAGCCTTTGTGGTAATGTTATCATACATTCCTTGCATGTTACAGACTCCAGAACATACAGCTTTTATGTTTTTTAAACAGTTACTTTTTAGTTAAAATAATAATAGGAATATCTCATATATTTATCCATATATTGTTTTCTGTGCTCTTCATCCTTTTTAGATCAATATCTCCATCTCATATAATTTTTCTTCTAATCTAAAGGATTTCCTTTAACATCTTTTGTAGTAGAGGTTCACTGATGATACTTTCATCTTTTTTGTCTGTAAAAGTCTTTCATTTTTATCCAAAAGATATTTATTCTATGTATAGAATTCTAGATTGACAGTTTTTTCTTTCAGGACTCTAAAGATGTTGCTCCACAATCTTTTTGCTTGCAGTGTTTCTAATAAGAAATCTGATGTCATTCTTGCTTCTGTCTCTGTTGTGTCTTTTCTGACTTTATTTATGATTGTTTCTTTATCACTGGCTTTAAGGTATTTTGCTATATGTGATATGACATTATTCTATGTGTCTATTTAACATGCTCAAACTTTCCTCTACCTTCTCAGATATATGGAATATAATTATAAAAATTGTTTTAATGTCCTTGTCAATGAATTTTATTATCTATATAATTTCTGAGTCTGTTTCAATTGATTGTTTTTTTCCTTTTCTTCACATTGTGGATTATATTTTCCTGCTTCTTTGTATGCCTGCTATTTTATTGTGACTTTTTGTTATATCCTCATTATGATTTCTAACTCTCCTCCATATTAAAGTCTCTTTATTATCCCTCACTTTAGAGTTGTATTTTTTAAATTAGACTTTCAGAGCCTTGTCTGTTTTATAAGTTTATTTGTCATGGATGTAGCTCTTAAAGACAAAATAACATTTTTAAAACAATAAAATAAATGGATATATATTTCTTCTGTTTGACTAATGTTTGTGTTGTTCTTTTTGTAAGTTCTTCATTAGACTACTTAGTTTATTTTCAATTATTCTTAATTTAAAATTAAAGTATGTAGGGGTAAGCAATTTTTTTCCTCCAGATGGCCGCATCAAATACCTTTTCCAAATTATGTCCTTATCATTTTGAGTCACACCTTATTATTTCTTTGTCACTGTGAAAGCTTTTGGAGATATTTTATAAGATCTAAGTGGATGGGTTGTTTTCCATATTCCTGTGATACCACGCTCCAGATTCACTTGTAGTTTTTATTAACATCAACTGTATGATTACCAAGGTCTTGAAGAGAGACTGGTGACTTCAACATTTTGCTAGTTGGACAAAAAAATGTTATGAAACATTCTTGCCAATAATTCATATTACACAATTGGAGAATAACTCAATTTATGAGTCATTTATGGAGACCACTGTAAATGTTACAACATCTTAAAGCCTTGTGTATACTTTCTGAATGTAGTACATCCTCTCAGTGTCACTGCCAATTGCATAATCAACATCATGCTATGTTAGATGTTGTGAGCTTCTACAATAACACGTCAACCCAGTTCTAATACATTTTAGACAGTATGGCATCTCAATATGGAACTTCCTCTTGCTTATAAGCTACCTTCTTTCTCTTGAAAGTAGGGTTTTGTATCTCCTCTTGCAACGTGAGCAAGACTTGGTTTCACAGAGTTATTGAGCCTTTTTCTAAACATTCTAAAAATGTTTCCTTTTTCTTACTGACCATGGAAAAAATTTTTTTTTTTAAAATTGATTTATTAAGAAGCTCTACAGTAAAGTTTCATTAAAAACATCTCACATAGGTGTGTTAGTTCACCTGTGATAGATTCATTCAGGGTTCACATAAGTGACATAGTTCTGTAATATAAGCACAAAACCCTCATCCCCAAAATTCATCAGTCTTAGACTCTGGGGTAAGGGTGGAGCGAAGTCTCATATGGCACAGGTTGACAGGAATATACTGTATTGCTATCTAGAGATTTTTGTGTTATTTGCTTCAAAAGAGAGCTAAAATTATTAGTATAAAAATTCCTTAAAGCAATATGACCAACATCCAACCCCCAAAGTTGCCTTGATAAGCAGAATCTCTTCGGGCCCAGGTTAGATACTATCCTTATTTTTCTTAACAACCAACTGTAAGATTGGAGTTATGCTGCCAAATTTACCCAACAGTCATTTTAACTGACAAGGAAAGCAGATCTCCTGAAAATTAAACAATAAGTCAATTACTTGAGATTTTTAAAATTCTAGCAAAGAGAAGCCACATACAAATGTGAAGTATTCCGAAACTCAGTAAGAATCATCTGGTTAATTGAAAATAGATGTTTCCTGTCTGAAATATGGAATCTCTGAGGACTGTTATTCATTAAGTCTGGGCCAGGAGCTTGCATTTATAACAAATGATTTCTGTGGCCAGAAACATTTAAGGAAAAACTGACACTGTGAAATTGAGCAACATAAAATTGTTGTTTATTTATTACACTACTTCATTCATCAGTACACCTACTCATTCACTTGTTCATTCATTCCCACCTTTTGAACATTTACAGTGTTCCAGGCTTATCACTGAACACTTGTAAATAACCATGGACAAGTCACAGTGCCTATGGCTTAGAGCTCACAATTTGGTAAACATATGGGCTACGGTAGACATGGGTACATGACGTAGAATCATAGAAAGAGGGCATTCAATATGTTTGTACATACTGATTGTGAACGCATTGTTGGTGTTGCTTCTGAATTTCTGACTCTATTTCACCATTTTTGGGGGGGAAATTGGCCATAGAAGTGGTTGCCTATTTTTATGTCCTTTAGGTCACAACAATCAATATATTCATTACACAGATTTTTACACAGTTCTAAGTCTCTAAGCCAAGATAGCAAATCTTTCACCCAGACTGATCTTTTCTATCTATACCCTCGGTTGAAACCTACTACTAACCTTCATTTAAAAATTTAGTTTCCAAATAAACACTCAGCTTCTTTGGAGAAGGAAAATCATTCCACAATCTCTTAAATTGGATTCTAAACTTTATCTTGCTAATTCGTGCTTATAAAATTTTTGTCATTAAGTTAATTTTAAGTTGTAATATTTTAAATGAAATGACTCAAAGGAAAATTTCCCTTTAAGAATTGAAAAAAGCTTTAAAGGGAAAATTTTCAGAGAAATTATTTTTAGGAGTGCAATAAACCTGATACCCACAGAAAATATTGAAGACAAGTCCACAACCTGCACAGATAAGCAGCTTAAAAATGCAGATTCCCCCAAGTCCTTTTGCTAAAATCATGCCACTTTATCCATTTCCGCCCCCCACCCAAATTAATAGGTAAATTTCTGCAAGACCTAATTTCTTTTGACAAGGCATAGCCTTCATGCTGCTCTGCATTCTGCATGTAGTTAAGCAGCCTTTGTTGTCAGTCTGTTTGTTGTTCTCCAGTCATTGAAAAAGGTGGGGACTTCAGATGGATTCTCTAGTGAATAGGATGTTCTATGAGTTGGAAATCATTAAAGCTGAAAACATCAAAGACAAACAGGATTAAATGCTAATTTTCAGTGCGAAAGAGTGCAACAAGGGAAATGAGACAAGAATATCAGCGTGACTTTTGAGAAAATTAGAAGTCCCTGACTGGTTTTCAGACTGATCTTTAGAGAAATGTGCTTTTTGGCCTAAATAAAAAACCGGAGGTGATCCTAACTTTGAACTTTATTTTATTTTTTCTATGTATTTAAAGTCAGCTTTCATTGTCTTAATAAGATGATACTATTTAATTGGGCTACATTTTCCTGGGACTGGACACGACCAGGAGCTTGGTACAAGCCTAACCATTTGGCCAGTGGGATATTGTTTTCTGATGTTATCCTCTCCTTTTCTCTGCTCTGCTGTTCTGCATAGCACGTGGAGGATACGGAAAGTGAATGGTGTCACCATGCACTATGCTGGGCAAACGATAAACTGTGAAGGTTTGATGTTGGACTTGTAAATCTGCAAAGAGAAAAATCTTGAAGCTGTAAATGATAATTAAACAAGGTTATAAGAAGAGTAGTTACTGAAACTGAGGATGCCATTGGGACTTCCCTGGCAGTCCAGTGGTTAAGAGTTCACCTTCCAATACAAGGGGTGCAGGTTCAATCCCTGGTCGAGGAGTTAAGATCCGACATGCCTTGTGGCCAAAAAACCAAAACATAAAACAAAGTGATATTGTAACAAATTCAATAAAGACCTTAAAAATGGTCCACATCAAAAAAAAAAAAAAGAAAGAAAGAAAGAAAGAAAGAAAGAAAGAAACTGGGGATGCCATAAAAGGTGAAAAAATAAGATGTTACTTCTATTTCAGCAATATCTGGGGAAAGAAAAAAAATTTAATCCATGGAAAACTTATAGTTTAATAGAAATGTATAACTAATTAGAAAATAACACACAAAAAAGTAGTATTTAAGTTCTATAATAAACCCTGTGAACATATATATTGAAGGGATATGTGCAAATTACAATAAGATAGAGTGGTATTTCCCTTAAGAGGGAAAGACTTATGAGGGAGGTGGAGTTTGAAGCTTTGAACCCTGCTTTGAAGTAAAAGATTTGGATTTCTGGAAATCAGAAGAAAAGTCTGTGACTTATTTGATAGTCTATTCATGTTTGTTGGTATTTTCCTTTAATAAATTACATATTTATTATATATAAAATTATGCATTTCTCAAAGATAAGAACATTGTCCTTGCAACTTACTAAGTATAGTCCCTAGAACAATGTCACATTAGGACTGAAAATACATGTTTTATACCTGATAATAATCAGCTAGATGACAGACATGCATACAAAGGCTAGATGTTCCTACTTGCTCAGGAATGACCCACCAACAGGCATCACAGGAAATGTTAACATTTCTCCAGACCTCAATCATTTAACGCAAATCTTGGTAAGTTTTGTCATATCCCATACCATATATTGAAGTACTTAATATTTTTCCTTAATTAATTCAATCATGTTATCTAAATGCCTAAAACACGGTATGACCAATGTCACTCGCCATGAATCAAAGTAACCATGAAAACAAACACAATACGAAAGAACACGATTAATTTGAAAATTAAAATATAAAAGAAATTAATAATAATCAGCTTTCTTCTCACCTAAAAAAGGTGAGTTTGTCATTTAAAATAATGAAACTGTGGATTTTATAATAGTATAAAGTGTCACTAGATTAGATGATACCTAATAGAAGAAAAGATTGGGTTTCATATCAGAAAGATAATTGCATTTTTTTGTTGTTTGGAGGCTCATCAGGAATAAAAATTTCATCTCACACTTGTATCTACTGAGAAAGAGCAAGATATTTCATCTAACTCCTCTGATAGGTTTAGATACTCAGAACTAATTACTAATCATGTTGATATGAGATTCTTTTGCAATATATTCTTATTCCAAGAAACCATATGAAGCAATATCCCAAACTTGTTCTTTTGAATCTGTCCTATTCATGGACTGGTACAAACCAGCATTTCTTATTCACTCACTTTTTTTTTTTTTTTATTCACTCACTTTTACCATCTGGTTTTGAAAAATATGCGTGACCATCTTTCAACAATTGTTTCAAACGTATCCTCATAAGAGTCACCATATTTCCAACCTTGAAGTCAATGTTAATCTCTCTCTCTCTCCTCTATACCTCATACCCAATCAATCAGAAATTTGTATGAGCTTTTCCTTTGAAATAATATATGCAGAATCCAACCATCTGCCATTAGACCCACCACTAATACCCTGTTCTAAGTGCCCATCAGGTCCTTTATGGACTATTGTCACAGTCTCCTAGCTGGTCTCCTGGCTTGTAATTTTGTCTCCGAGAACCCAACTACTTACTTTCCATACAGTGGTCTGCATTATTCTTTTAAGATATAAGGTCATATCACTTTGCCCAAAAGCCTAGCCCACTTATAGTACAAGCCACAGTCTTTACAGTGGTCGAGAAAGCCCTGTAGAACCTTAGGTATTTGTCCCTCTATCCTCCTCCCTCTATTCTCAATCTAAAGTAAGTTCCTGGAGGCTAGGGATTTTGTGTTCACTGCCTTATCAACTGACCCTAAAACCATTTTTGGTATGTGGAAAATATCTGTCGAATGTAGGAGTGCATTTTCAGTGAGCTGTTATCTGAATTCCTAACCAGATCTGAATTGAGAGAATCCAACACCTTATAGCTCCATGTGGTTCATATGGTCTTTTAAGGGACTAGAGATAGAAGAAGTATGCATTGCAAGAATAATTTTTATTGTTTAAATAAACATATATATGTGCAAGATATAGTCATATATTCGTTCTAAGCAGGTATAAGATTTTTCAGGTTAGAAGTTTTATTTGGAAAGCCTTGAATTTCTTCCCACACTACATATAGTCAAGTGATGATTTCTTAATGCAAAACCTTATATTCATTTTCTTCTCCTCAGAAAACTAAGAAAAAGAAAATTGAGAATCCAATGGCTTGAGCCTAAAACGACTGACAAATCAAACCCTTTCACCAATTACTTCTAACTCTTGATGCACATCTAAAGTAACTCAAGATTTTCTCATATATATAATGAGTAGATTTTATTTTATAAGTTTGGAGGTGTGAATTGAAAAAATTCAGGAATAAATATATAACTTGAAGATACCAGTGATTGGAATCATCTACACGACCAGTATTTCTGAACAGTTGGTACTGGAAGGTATTGGTAATTCCTGGGTCTATGTAAACAGGATTATCATGTGCTCCCTACTTTATGTTAAAGCGATACTATGTGTGAACTTTTTGGTTTGATATGTTGGTTATTTTTTTCTAATACACTAAAATAAATCTCTTTATCACCTAAAATCACCTAGATTGCCACGAATTCCAATTGTGTCACAACTTGAGAAACACTGTCCTGGACAGCACTATCCAATGGAAATATGTTACAAGACACATTGAAACCACACATGCAATTTTAAATTGTTAGTAACCACATTCACAAAAGTAAAAAGGAACAGGCAAGATTACTTTCAGTAATATATTTTATGTGACCCAATAGATCAAAATATTATCATTTAAATATATAATCAATATAAACATTATAAATGAGATATTTTTCTTTTTTAATACTGAGTGTTTGAAATCCAGTGTATATTTTATACTTTTGGCACATCCCTACTTCTTATCACCAAATACCACATCCTGGAAATTTTTTTCATTAAAATTTAACCTAGTGTCCCTAAGCTTAATCAGACTATGTTTACAAATGAGAGGAGTGGACATTGTATCATTATGTTGTTGTCTTGTTAGCTATGCCCTGGGATCCAGTTTCCCTAGTTATTCTGGGACTATCTACAGCATGTATCACATGTATTTGTAGACAAATTTTCTGATATTCTTACCCTCTGGCTTCCACAGCAATGCCTGTTGCCAGATCTGTTGAAAGAGAAAGCGCCTTGAGACTGCTTCACTGCTCTCCCAGGGTTCATGGTCTCATCCATTGCCCAAATGAGCTGGATGCCAAATATGCTACCAAGGCCAGAGGTGAGAGTAAGAGATGCAGAATGATGCTCTCGCCTACCCTAGACAAGTCATCAAGTCATCTACTGTGAATCAAAGCACGCTGGGTGTTCCAAGATCCTCACCAAGTCTCTCAAGAAAACTCTTCAGCTTTTCATGCTAACCCTTATCTTTAGGGAGATTCAGAGTCAACTTCCAGAGTCCATGTGACATGGATGCAACATGTTCCCATCCCCCATCACACTCAAACCTCTTCTGTCTTCTGCAGTCAAAAGATAAATTCCTACAAATAGGTTCCACAGAAGAGTGGTTATGGCCACATTTCTGCCAGGGATAAACTGGATCACACGGTTCAGAAGTATCTTTCACTTTCATGTCATCTTTCTTACTCCCAAACCAGGCCATTTATCACCTCATGATGAACACATATATACATATATATATTTGCCTAATAATCTGCAGATAACAGCCTAGTTAGTCTCTGGGCTACTAGAGTACATAGTATAATTTTACAAATAAAATTCTATGTCAGTTGATAAAATCTGCAAATTTATGTCTATTGATGAAATGGAAGTTGAAGATATGTTTATAAATAGGCAAATTGGTAGGGAAAAGATTCACTGTAGCTTTGTCTAGACACAGAGACTTCGCTTTCAATCAGCTAGAAAATCTTAAATAATGCTTCGCACTGTTGCTATTCTCTCCTTACCTGAATTGATATTTGATTGATCTATATTTCAGTAGATGTAGATTATATTATTATGTTGTGCTGTAATGATTAAACATTGTAAATACAACGTCAGCCAGCACTGAATTTTAGATCAGTTGTCCATTGGAGCTAGTAGAAATAGCCTTTACTGAGGAAAATGCAGAGCCCAATAAGTAATGGTAAGGGTAGAGAATATAAATGCTTCTTCTTTCTTTGTTGATATCATTTAATAAACACTTTATTGGACATTATTAAACTGTCCTGGCTTTATTATTGTTTAGATACCCACTAATTAGATAATATATGTGTTATGCAATTAAATATTGTAAGACAAGTTCATTTCTCAAAGAGATAATAGTCAAAAGTATGATAACTTTTATCTATCATGTTGCCTGTTACTTCCTGATTGTAAATTCATGCTAAAAAAGGTTCCTCTCACAAATAAGTCTGGATTCATAGCTTACAGCATGGACTCTGGTGTCAAACTGGCTGAGTTTAAATCTTGTTGCATGATCTTGGACTGTTTTCATATCTGTAAAATGGGGATAATAATAGAACCTCAACAGAGTGCTATGAAAATTAAATGAGTATTCTGTAAATTGATATTAGTATGATGGGAAAGAGGAACTCTCACTGCGTTAAACACCGAGAAATTTAAATTAAAACATAGATGTTTAGGTAAATTAGAAGAGCAGTGTAAATGGAAACCACTTAAAATGAGTTATCTCTGGAGAATGTATAGGTGACTAACATCCTAGTGTTCTACAAAGCCACTGAAAAGCTTGGTATTTTATTGAGACCGAAAACCTTTGTTTTGTAATTTACTACAGGCAGAATGCTGAAGAAAGCATTTAAAACAATTCTTGGTCAATGTTTAGAAGTTTCAAAAATCTATTTTTCAGAAATTAGCTCTGGAAAAGTTATTTGTAATGACTGGATCCTAGACTTTGATTATAAAAAAAAAATCACTGTAAGGAAAGGAGAAAATTAGTGGTTTATCGAACCCTCATGAAAATGTTTATAGACCATAGTCTTGTGAATCTAGCTACAGGCCATCATTGTATTCTCTGCCAAAAACAATTCTTGTTTTATCCCTTTGCCTCATCCACTTTCATTATAGCAGTCCTTCATGAGAGACTGTTTTGATATGATAATTTTAACTGTATTATATCACTCTCAGTGATTTTAATGAACTTTTTGCAACTTTACAATAGTTGTATGACCTTGAGAGCCTCAAATAAGATCATGTTTAGTTTTCCAAGATCAAGTCATCTATCATCTATCTATCTATCTATCTATCTATCTATCTATCTATCTACCTATCATCTATATCATCTATCACCTATCATCTATTGAAAAGCAATAAATTTGGTTCTAAATTGCTTCAATGTACCCCTTGGTGTTAAGGAGATTTGGGAAAATTTCTTGACAGAACAGCTCCCTGGTTTATAATATATCCTATGAACTGCCATGGGGGAAAAGACCAAAGACTTAATTTTAAGGGGAAAAAAAAAGATTGCCATTTATAAGAACTACATTGCAAGAAGGAAGAGAGAGATCACGCAACAGCCAGAGGCTGGAGAAATCCACAACTCAGTTCCTTATTGTACCAAATGCAAGCCTTATTTTGTACTTGAGTGCCATTAAAACATCTTCCAAGAATTGCCTTGTGGTCAACAGGGAGTATAATAGGCTTGTTACTCTCAGGAAATAGACCCATGACACCCTGGTAAGAAGAAAAGCTCTCATGACCTTCAGCAGGGGTGAGGAAGGTGGACCTCTTTGGTGTTTATTAATTTACAATTTAATTTAATTACTAATTTAACTGCAGTTGAAAGAGGCAGAATAATTTGTTTTAATAAAAATGGGATCCTAATGAGAGTCACAGTGTTTGCTCAGGGGAATAAAACTGTGAAGATCTCTGAAAATGTGTATAGTGCTCATACTTTTGTCCAGGGGGACAAAACTTTAAGACTCTCTTTGGTAGCTGGATTTTAACTTTTGGAATAAGTGACATGAAAATTTCTGTTGATTATGGAAGCTGTTCTTTTCTAAAGAGCACATTCAATGACATATTGATGAAGAAAATTCTTCGGTTGCTCATATATAACTTTAATGGTGCTGTCCAATACAAACTGATCACACTCTCAGACTCCAGTCTACTTGTAATTTCCTAAAAGTAAATTTACTTGGGTACTGACGTCAAAGATACAACTCTATCAATGTCACCTTTATGTCAGCAAACAGATTAAACGCTTCGAATATCCAGCATAATGACATTCTGTATGGTCTAGATCACAATTGTGATAGTATATTTGATACAGTTGTAAACCTTGGAAGAATACGCCTGCCTAAGAGAATGGCTTTTTTTCTAGTCTTAAACATGTTACAGTTGCCAATGTAAATCACTTGTCAGGCTATGGCAAATGTAACAGTGTTTTAATCTGAAAAAGGGGAGAAATAAAGTACAGATAATCTTTTTGGCCATTTTCTTGGCACCATCATATATTGGAGACTGACAGGTCCTTCACTTGAGTGACAGGTGTCCTTTGAAATGCCTGTGAATCAGTATCTGTACAGACTGTTGAAATGCATATTTCCATCCTTATCGTAAAGGCATGGATGGGCAAGATAGGTGCTGTTAACATTGCAAATAGCTCCAGAATTATTCATTGTCAGCTCCAGGCAAAGAATAGGAGAAAAGTTTTATTATTCACCATGCACAATAGCAGGATGCTTAATGATTCTCAGTTACCTTGGCAGAATTGTCTGTCGACTTCAGGCACTAGCAGTGGGTGACACAGGTCTGGCCAAGTGTTAGAGCAAGATCATACATTCTGGTCCCATTTTAATTTCTAATACATTAATCTTTCCCTCCCAGATGCACAATGAATATTCCATAGACTCTTGTTTGTCAGAAGCTGTCTGGCTTTCATCTATTCAGGTGGTTTCATTGACTGTGAAAGCGTGCTTCAAAGGCCTGATCAGTCAATGACAACTGTCTCACAATAGCATTGAGTAATGCTTCCTTTTTTTCTTTTCAGGCATCTGATAGACAACTTTGACACCTGATCTCTGGGGACCTTATGGAGTCACTCAGAGTTCTTAAGAGACTTCCCTTACTTTATCATTCCAGAAAGAATTGTCACAGGTGAATGTATCGCACTTTCTCAGGAGCTGAACCTGACCCTTGAATCCATCTCATTTGCACTGCAGGTTTCACAATGAATTAAAATGGATTAAGTTGGCTTAATGCTGTTTTACAAGCAAGCAAAAAGCACTGTGCCATTTATTTTTAATTTTAATCCTTTGTCTTAGCCTGCTAATTACTATTGTTTTAAGTTCATTATCCTGGCAGGCACATTGTTACTAGTTGGATGCTAATGCTTGTAAGCAGTGTCCTTACTTTTGCAGGTACTGACCCTTCAATTGTCAAATTAGTTCATGTCATTGCTGAACAGCCGACTCTGTAATCTACCATTCTCTGTTTAAAATTTTATCCTTCTCTTGTCTCTAATTAATTAAGCAATAACCCATTGAAGCATCTTATGCACAGATTCAAGTTCAAAAGCATTAAAAGGAGAAGGAGAAACTGGAAATTGGATATGTGAGTCTTCCAATTTCTCTGACAACCCTGGGTCAGAAGAATTCTATCATCCAACATGTTTTGTCTGTAAAGCTTGCAAAATACGACCATAAAAGCAATCTAAGCTATGTTTCCTATCTCTCCACAACTTTTTCAAAATCTTCATTAAGAACAATGGAGATGCTACAATGCTTCAGTTGAGAGCAAAATATCGGGAAGAAAAAACATTGCTGAGAAATGATTTGAAAAGTTGAACCAGCCACAGAATTCATGGAACTCATTTTTGGTACATTTTCAAGGTGCCTAACAAAATTTCTCATTTCAGTGTAGGCATTTTCTCTACAATGTCCTCATGGAGGTCAGCCAGCTCTCTGAATATTTTCTGTGAAGGAAACTTCACAACTTCACCATTGTGATATTGTGGTTACTACAAACTTCGTTTCTATTATGAATTGAAATCAACCTCCCTCTAACTTCCACCCACTGGTCGCAGTTCTGTGTTCTGGAGCCACACACACAAAAGACCATTGCCGTTGCCTCATGACTATACTTGAGTTATCTGAAGCATCTTCCCAAAGCTTTTTCAAGAGACTAAGTATACCCAGTTCCTGTACTCGTTCTTTAAGTAATACAAATTTGAGACCCTCTTCTAATCATAGTCACTCTCTTCTGAACATGTTTCTCTTTGTTCTTCTCCAACATGCAATTTCTTGTCAGAGATAAGAAACGTTTGGGAAATATATCTAATCTTCCTTGAAGACCAACAAATCCAATAAAAACATAAATTCCCACCGCCAACTGTATCGACTTACATGGACCTCAGCCCACTTGCTTTGCTTCCCTTCCTAATCCCAATGGAAGAAACGTCCCAAATCTCACGCAGTCTTGATTCTCTCCACTTTTGCCCATTCGAAGACCTTACATTTGCAGGTATTCCTCCTCTCTCCAACGTCAGCAACTCCTCCCTTTCTACCAGATCTGTTTAATAAGAAAAAAATCATGTCTTTTTTTTTTCTATTTAAAAGTAACCCCCCCCCCAACTTGGTCATAAATTCTCCTGTATCTACTGCCTCCCTTTTCTCCTCTTTCATAGAAAATTACTACTGAGTTGTCAGCGTTCAATGTCTCCACCCCTTTTTGTTATAGTACCTCCTCAAAATACTCCCTTAAGGTTTAAGTCACACTACTTCCTGAAAATGTTTCTGTCTGTGAGTTCCATATTGTCAAAATTAATAGTTTCTTCATTGTTCTCATTCACTCATTCTCTCAGGAACATTTGGCACAGTTGGCTACCTATCCTTCTTGAAATATTTTCTTCTCTTAACGTTAGTTGCACAAGGATATCCTGATTTACCTCATGCTCCATTGTCTTCTTCCTCCTAGTCTTTGCTAGCTTCTCTTTCTCATTCTGACCTCAGTATTATAGAGGCTTTGATTCTTGACCTTTGACCCTCTTGTCTATTTACATACACTTTTTTTTTTTTTTCCAGTACGCGGGCCTTTCACTGTTGTGGCCTCTCCCGTTGCGGAGCACAGGCTCCGGATGCGCAGGCTCAGCGGCCATGGCTCACGGGCCCAGCCGCTCCGCAGCATGTGGGATCTTCCCAGACCGGGGCATGAACCCGTGTCCCCTGCATCGGCAGGCGGACTCTCAACCACTGCGCCACCAGGGAAGCCCTTGCAGCATATTTAAAAGGTCTTGAGTTTGTGTCTTGATAAAGCTAAAATTATGGAAATGTCTAAATCTTGAGTATTAACAATAAAATGGTAGAGGGTATATGTTTAAAAAGAAAAATTGGTTTATTGACCAATAAAATATATTCTGATGCATTTTTTAAATGTTATAAAAATACTAAGAGGGCTAAATAAGTGACCAACATAGGAGTTTGATGAAAGAAAATACTTGGATTTTAGTTAAGCATTAAAACTGGCCAAAAAGGTGAGCAAAGAGAAAGGGAGAAGGCATTTAGAAGAACAAAGAAATACATTTTAAGGGGCAAAAGGCATAAAACTTTTCTTATTTGGGAACAGAGGCATCTAAATTATATGGAGACTTGGGTTGCCAGGAAGGAGAAACTAGAGCAGTGTTTGAAAGGCAGGGCAAGCCACAGGAAACTGTCATCACTTTAAAGGACAACAGCGATATGGTTTGAAATTGGCAGCATGAAAACAAAGCCATCATGTTAATGGGTATTTGCCAGAATGTGAGAAGGGCCTGCTCTGCATAAAGTTTGGTTTGAAGACCCTTCCTGCATTCCTGCATGAATTCTCCACAACAACCCTGGATGTAAGGAGGTGCTGATTTTAATTCCTGTTTTAAAATTGAAGAAGTAGAAATGTTAAAAGGTTTAAAGTACTTGTGCAAGGCAACTGATCATTTAGTGAGGAAATCAGCATTTTTACCTTAATCTTTCTGATTCTTAAATCCATCCTTACTGAACATTCTCTATAAAGCTTTCTCTTCAACTTAAATCTAGGGTGTGCAAGTTCCCCAGCAAAACCCTGAAGGTTTTCACAGATCCCTGTTTAAAATGTGCGGTTGCTTTCCTATGAGAGTGTGTGTATGTGTGTGTGTGTGCGCACACGCGCACACTCCCGGCGTGCCTGAGCTAGTGCTTCTATTTGTAATAACACATTGGATTTTCAGGGCCTGAGGTTTCCTTGGCAGGCAGCCATCTATTCTCACCGTCTCATCCTTGTGGCTACAACAGTTGGCATTCCATTTTCCTGCCTGCTCTTTTTAGACATTTCTTCCATCTGATTAGTCATTTAAAATCTTCCTGCAGTGTTTGTTGATCTTCACCTGTTTGTTGCTTTTCCTGTGTTTAGAAGTTAAAATGTTATATTGGTGCCAGCTTAATAAAGCCTAACAAGGGATGAATCCACACAACCGTTTGAACTAAGCAGATGGTTTGAAAGTTGAATAACTTACTGGTGTCCCTGCCTTAAAATAAAGGAAAAATTTTCCAGGGATTTCATCTATAGAATAAGGGGCTCAACATAAAGTTAAACCCAATTATACTCATTGGTTAATAATGACTTCAATACGAATTTCTTTTAATTTGCTAACCGCAATGCCAGTGTATAATTGAATTCTATCAAGTCTCAGAATAAACTTGGTTATTACTGCTAGCAATAACATTTTTTAAGTAATGTATCTCAAAGCCTTGGGAAAGCAGCCTGTTTGTGACTTCTAAATGGATAATGGGATGAACTACGCCACCTGGACCCCCAAGCTCTGAGAGTCAAAAATCTGAGTCAAGAACAGAAGAGACTAAATTTTAGGCTATTCAATTTACCTAAGAATCGCTCAAGAGTGATTAGTAAGTGCTCAGGACATATTAGGATGAAGGAGAAACACTGGCCGCCTTGAAGTGAGAGTACGCAACGATGACCAAAAGAGCTTTCTTGGATGCAGATAGACTCACTTTAAGAAGCATGACCATTTGCTTGTTTTGACACTAATTGTTCCCCTAAGATCACCATTTCTTTTTAACAAACTCCTATACACATCATAGGACCTTCTTTCTTTCTCTAGCACTTACCAAAATGTGGCTCTAACACTAAATTCTGGCCCCCATTTCAGCTCTTTTTAACAGAAGCTGCTCTTTATTCACACCATGCATATCCTTGGCCAAGGAAATAGGGCCAACAATTTTCAAAATCCCCATTTTTTCACTATCACCTTTGCTTTCAGATAAGACCACTTCTTATCGATGTCATTTATTTACTTTACTATTGGCGTCCCACAAACTTTGATGACTTTGTTATCAGAATCAAGGTTTTCTGCCTTAGAGCTTTCCCCATCATTTTTGGAAACTCCAAAAATATTAGTAGGCTATCACTTTTTTGTCATAATTCTGTACCTTTTCACCTGAAATATCATTTTTTTCTGTTCCATTTTAGCACCTTGTATCCCTAGCCACATCTTAGACCTTTCCCTCAGAGAGAACACATTCACTTCTGCAATCTTAAACTCAACCATCTTAATTCCCTCTCTAACTCTCACTGCATTCCTTTTGTCCAACTTCCTCTTCCTTTCCTCGCCAAGTCATTTCATTTTATTAGTATTAATATAAATTGTCTTCTTATTTTCAAATAAATGTTTTAATAAATTGAGCAAAAGAATGTCTCTCCTCCTGGGCATTCCTATAGAATGTCTGGCATCTTCTCTCATTTTCAGGAAGTGGAGGAAAATTCTGTGATTATGTTTTATTGTCCAATAAACCAACTTTATTTTTTTAAACGTACACTATTTTGATCTTCCAACCTCTTGAAACTTCCTATTGGTTGATTTTTGTTCCTCCTCTCCCATGGAAAACTCTCTCCCCAAAGTCACCAAATGACACAGTTAATATGGGCCTTATGTTATTATACTTCTGTCTATTTAATGCAGTTAATTGGTCTTTCTGTCTTGAATTTCTACCCATCTCAACTCCCACAATGCCACTCTTTCTATGTGTCTTTCACACATCCTTCGCTTTCCTGTCTCTTGTGGCCTGATGCTCTTAGTTTGTCTACTTTACCTTTAAATATTGGTGTTCCAAGCAGCACGCCCTTGGCCCTCTTTCTTCTCACTACTTCTTGTGAGTTTGGATATACATTCTTTTCTTGAATTACCCTCACCATTTATTTATATGCTAAAGATTCTCCCAAAGCTCTAACTTCTTTCTTGAAGACACATCTACTCAAGTACCTACTATATGTTCTAGAAGTATCTTAAACTCAACTTGTAAAGCTCCTCTTTAGTATAAACTTATAAACCTGATCTTCTTCCTATACTCCCCAGTTGGAAGATTAGTGCTATCACCTAATCAATCTCCCAAGTCAGAATAGAAGGCACTTAGAAAACTTCTCTACAGGACACCTTGTCACCACAGTCTCTCCTTTATTCTTCTTACAAATCTCTCTATATCTATACTGTCATTAGTTACCCCAAGGTCCCTTTATTTTTACCTGGATTACTGCAGTGGCTTCCTCTAAATTCTCATATTCCGGCTCACCTACTCTCTACACTGCTGTCATCTAATTTTGCTACTCCTATGCTTAAAATCCTCTAGTTCTTCCCTGTTAGGTGAATAAAGACCAGGCATATAAAGATGATATATAAAGCCTTAAATTATCTGCAACTTCCATATAACTTCCTTTCACATTAATCCATCACACTGATATTCAGGCCACATCAGCTACAACTTTTTCCTAATTTGTAACATGTACTCTCACCACTTTCAAGTTTCTCCCATCTTTCCTCCAGTCTCTACCAGGATAACTCTTACTAATCTTTCAAAAGTCCCCTGAAGTCATGTCTTTTGAATAACCTGGTATTTAGTGTTATAACTCTGTGTACCTATCTCTACTGTAATTTGTATAATTGTACCTGTCTCCTTTCTTCATGGACTGCTAGTTTCTTGAGAATATGAACTGCAGCCTTCATGTCACTCATAAGAATTTCAAATGATGCATAGAGAATATGTGCTCAATTAATATTTATTGAATATACAGGTAGATAAAATTGTAAAAGTCAGATGAACACTGTATGTGTCATTTATCCTTTTAAATGTCAGCTTTAGAATTATGTAATTCCCCAGGGAATTCTGTACCTATTACTGAGGAACTTAACTGCTTTGCCTTGCACATTCCAATATCTTCATTTGCTAATGTTCTTACTATATTTAGATACAATCTTATTCCATTAATTTTACTGGAAAAAATTGTGTAGGAGAAAAATAGACAAATTTTCTGTGACTGAAGAGTAAGTCAGACGACTCCTTTTAGAAATTAACATAAACTGAATTGAAGATCTAGTAGAGAAAAAAATTAGGCCCTTCAAACTTGGGAACAATTTACCTAAATGCATCAACAGTAGGTTATTGTACTAGTTCCTTTATCGAAAATATAATAAGGCTCAAGAAAGACTAGCTTATTAATTAGTATAGCTCCTATTTAGTTCCTACTCACATTTCCTAAAGAGTGTTCTGATAATATCTTTGTTTGAAGCCTCCTTCCTTCGTAAGAGTCAGCAGGGCCTGTTAATGAATGATTTCACCAAGTACATTTAAATCCTTGAAACTTCTATATTATAGTCTTCAACTGTAATTTTACAGGAGAGTTCTAATAGAAGTATAGAATCTTAGTGGCTTCTACTTTGGGATGTTGTGCCAATGCAGAGTACAGACAACCTTTTCTTGCAGAGTGATGTTGACACACATCTGCTCAAATACATTAACGTTTCCATCCCAACTGACTCAGTTGGCAGGAGGAAGCTCACTCCTCTTTGCGAATACAGAAGTAGGGAGGGGGCACTGAAAGGGGGAGAGGCATTTTACAATTTATCAAGATATGTATTCCAACACTTACTTTAGAAAATAAGTACTGGGTCCAACTTGAGCTAATAAGCTAATGACTGCTTATCCTTTGCTATTAAGCTTCAAATCAGCTCTTAACTAAATGAGCCAATTATTATATCGCCATGTATTTTTCATTCCTTCCTGTTAAATCATGCATTTGGTGTTATATAGAAGTTTTATGCTTATTAAAAAATAACCAGTATGTATGAGCTTATGAAAGGAAACCTCACTCAGATTTTTAAAAAGCAAATGAATTCCTTCAAATCTAACTGGTGCCATATGGTACACTCAGAAACACTTGTAAAAGGAAAGTTAAACCTTGAATATATTAATGATTTTTTACTGAAAGGAAAAAAAAACCTCTTTTCCATCTTTGCATCTGAAAAGAGTAGGGCATTATGGAATACTTTCCTACACAAAGAAGTGAATTCAGTAACATAAACCTCGTATTGGTTTTATTATTATTATTATGCTTATAAATAGTGCATAGTTTTCAGCAAGACAAAACATTAACATTATGCCTTGATAGTGTTCTTAATATATTAAAGACTTAAAGATATCCATAGCTGACTTTCCATGCTTTTTTTCGTTCTATTTCTCAAAAAAACCCCTAAAAACAAAACAAAAAAACCCAACAACTCTCTAATCTGACCTTGATGTAAAGACACAGGTACAACCAACCAGTTGTGAGATAACATGAATAGCCTCTAGCCGAGGGAGTCTCGTTCCCCTGCCATTCATTTTTTTCTTCCATGTGAAGTCTCTTACTTTTAGTTTTTTCTTTAAGATTTTCTTTTTGCATGTGGACCATTTTTAAAGTCTTTATTGAATTTGTTATAATATTGCTTCTGTTTTATGTTGAAGTCTTAACCACTGGATGGCCAGGGAAGTTCCAAGTTTCTTACTTTTAATTTATACTGATATGTAAAGCATGTACTGAAGAGAGTGATTTGTTTTTTTTCTTCTTTCTAAATGCAAATGTGAAAGATTCAGAAAGCGATGGAAAACCAAGTGTTAGGTTAAGGAACACCTGTACTTCTACACTCTTTTCTCCCCATCAGATTGTCAACATTAAGATTGCCCATCGTTTAAAACATACAAGAGTGCTTTAACTTCAACCATTTTGAAGAGTGAACTTTCTGAATATCTTGCATGAATACTATATACATATATATACATATCTTTTTATTCTTTCACGTATCACTACACACATCGCATTTGTTGAGGTGGGATAATATTTTCCTAGTGTAGTGCTAAGAAAAATGTATGGGACTGGATTTTTCTTTTCTGGCTTACTTGAAGCTGTGACAGTTTGTTTTGGTATGGAATATAGCTGTCCCAGCCGACAGAATGAAACACTCGATGACAAAGGATCTCAGCATAAATAGCGGCTCCCCATTTCAACTTACTTTAAGCTGCGTCCACTAAAATTGTATCTCTCTTCCTTTTTCATAAGAGCTTCTTTTTCACTCTTGATACATGTAGAGTGTTTTCCCAGACTACACAATTATTTGCCAGGTCTTTTCGTTAACGATTATTTTCTGACGGAAGAAGCAATCAACACCTTGACACACCTAAAATAACTCCGAACATCTCAGGGAGTTTCTACTGTTCCCTAGATTGGGAGTCAAACCTCCTTTTTCTTCATATTTCTTTGGTTAGCAATATGATTTGATTTTCAAAGAATTGCTTTATATTTTAATGTTTATTTTATAGATATCAAGAAGATGTAGATTTTTAAGGTGGTAAAGGAAGATAGCATTGAAGAATGCCTTTGCAGAATATGTTTAATTTAGATCTGAACAATAATTGTTGCTTAATCAAGTGGTAGAAATCAAGTAGAAAAGTATTTAGTTAATTTATTTAATCATTTGTGTGCCCCCCGGCCCCCAAAGTGGTGGTACTCTATAATTTTAATGTACACCTGGTTTAATGCACCTGAAAATGGCATGGAAATGGACAGCTGAGAAAAGTAAGGTGGCAATGGAATTACTATAGTAAATTCTATAAGGACCATAGAAAAAGTAATATTGTATCAGTCATTTTTGAGGGAAACATTTTTACTAAAATTATATTTCTAAATCAGAATACAATTTAGTCATCTAGGTATAAACTGAAACTTAGGTGTGCCTACAAAAATAAGAACTATTCAATTTTCACTCATCTGGTAGTTCATAGGGTTTGGTCATGAGACCACAAAGAGAGATATCTACAGGTTAAACCTGCTTTCCTGATAAAGATGTAGAATCCCACTATTTGGGACTGTGACTTAAAGTTTAGATTATATTGCAAAAGATTAAGTAAGATATGGTAATGTAAAAATAAAAAGGGACAATGAAAAGAAATATTTGTAGAAATATATACTAACAGTAGCTAAGGCTGCTGAACTCTGCAGAAAAGTGACCAGCAGAAAGTTATGGGGCTTTACCTGGGGAAAGACTTCAGGGTAAGAGAAGATGAAGGGTGAAAAGAGTTTATCACTTATTGAATGTTCTCCAGATTGTCATTCAAATCCCACTGCATTATTACTCAAACATTAAACATAGAACAAGAGTATAGGGGGTTTATATTGTGTGGAGAAAGGCAAGAACTTATGGGAGAAGAAATTTGCCATGCCATGGGTGATTAAAGGAGATTTTTGAGTCCATGAGGGGTTTTCTCAGGCACACAGCTAAGTAAGTTAATACAATGAACAGGCAAATCAGAAAACTTAGACTCTTTCCATGGCAGGAATGATGCAAGAAAGTCTGGAAGATAAAAGTCTTGCTTCAATTTTCTTGAAAATTGCTAATGTCTAAAAGGCACACCTTTTTCACTGTTGTACTAGAAAAATAGCAAAGGTAGTAGAAAGAAGAAAACTTTAAAACAAAAACACATTTAACCAAATGAATGAGAAAAAAAAAAAACAGGCAAAGTGGACCGTTCAGATGCTAATTTCAGTAAGATGAAAGTCATTTAGCAGGAGTTTGCTAGAGAATATATTTGTGATTATGATGAAAGTACATTTCACCTTTACCAAATAAAATTCCCAGAGATGAGGTGAGTCCACACTCTGCCTACATGGGAGACTTTACTCTTTCTTTATAGGTAAATTCACATTGAAATATGTGTGTAAAAATGGTGTGGCTGTTCAAAATTCCACTTGTTTCTAATGTTCACCTTACATATTAAGTTAGAGTGCCTTTAAAAATCTTCACAAGTATATCTAGAGGTAATTTGAAGTTGGTTCCAACTGATAAAACTTTAATTTCCTGGATATTAAAAAAAAAACAGTTTGGTATACTTTGGTTCCATGATATTTATGTTCATATTACAGGCTGCACAGTGGACCCAATGACTGAGAAGCTATAAAAATCTTTCATTTTCAAATAATGCTTTGTGAAATACAATAACATTAACATTTGGTGTATCTTCTCCTAGCATTTTTTTCTAATTGTTTTATTTTATTACCAAGTTGAATATTTAACTCTTTTTCACTTGCTATTACATCACAAATGTTTCTGTGACTCTACATACTCTCGGTAATAATGATTTTTAATGACTAAACAACATTAAGTTTTGTGATTTGTCATAATTAATATGTGTCTTATAATTGGATATCTAAATTGTTTTCAAGTTTTCAAAACAAATTATTTTACAAAGGCACTTGTATGCACATTTTACTATATTTAATATAGTCTCAGAAATGGAATTATTGGTCAAGGTTATGACTTGCATTTAAATTTTGACTACTTTTTAAAATTATATAAGTAATATGTGAAATTCAGAAACAAGCAATATAAACATATGTAAAGTACACATGATGGTCTCCTTTTGTTCTGTTCATGTTCTCTCCCAGTGGTAGCTCATTTTCAATGTTATTACATGTGCATATGTACATATGGAGATAAAGGCTTTAGTTATATAAATAGAATTGTATTATATGTATTATAATGTAACACTGTATTTATTTCATAATACATCTTAGTTATATTTCCTTATTAGCATATCTCTTTTTAATTTTTTTAAAAATGTGAAGTATCCAAAATCTCATCACCCAGATGTCTCTGTATTGGGACATTTAATTTTATGTAAACAACTATAATATATATGAATAGATATAAAGTAAAAATTATGGAACATTATAAAGTGTAAGTAGTCCCTTCCAGTCATCATTCCTCCTCCATCCTTCTATCGAAAGGTAAGTGCTCTTAAAATTTTTCTGTGATTCTTTCCAATTAAAGAAACTTCAGTGTCATCTTAACTTGTTTTAAATTACCAATTCGCAGCAATGCATTAGGTAATTTTTACTCCAAGTGTCAGTGTTTTTCATACAAAGAAATAAATTGTAAGTCAGATGAAGATGCTGATTTTCTGAGGTGTTTATTAGGTTGTGAAGATGAGATTTTCTCCCAATTATGACAGATTGGGCTAGAATTCTAATTATTAATAAGGCCTATTTATTGTGCAGAGAGGCAAGTAACATGGCTCCCAGGAAAATGACTTGAAGAGAACCCATGAGAGGAAGCTGACTCTTTATGGAAGGGTTATTCATGCTGAGAACTGCTTGAGAGATTAAACTCATGCAGGACGCCCCTAGTTCTGTCTTCAATTAGATTGGAGGCCATAAAACAGTTTAGAAGTGTGGTTCTCAGCAGAGTGTATGTAAAGGACAAAGGGCAAAGGGTAATTAGCTTCTGACCTGGAAGAGCTAATAAGAGAAGAAAATTCCAGTAAAACAGTTTTACTGTGACCATTTCAATAGTATGTATGAGTGTGAAGCAGTATGTGTTCATCAGTAATAGAAGTCTATTTTTATTAGAATACTACATGGAAGGTCACAAACTCAAATGGCCACACAGGCAGGCAGTCACACAAATGAGTGAAACTGGTCTGAACTGGTGGGTGTAACAACACAAGTACCATCCAAAGGCACAACTGACTCCTGTCATTTGGTGAAGGCCAGGATGTGGGCTGAGTGTTGCTATGTCATGTGATATTTTAAGAGATCCAGGTATAAGAATATTCATGTGCAATCTGCTGTGGTATAAATGTTGGTAATTAATTTTAAAACAATATATGGGTTAATCAACATATGTTTGTGTGACAAACCAAGTCCAAAGGCCTCCAGGTTGGGGCTTCTGACTAAGCTACTTGGGACAGCCATACAATGTCAAGTCTTTTAAGCCAAGGCAGAATAGAGGGGGTCAATTCCAATGACAGTACTTCTTATTCATCCTTTCATTCAGAGATAAAATACCTTTCTGTGTCCTCTAGCAGTTCAAGTGTAAACAGTCCTAGAGGTTATCACACTGAGTGAAGTCAGTCAGACAGAGAAAGACAAATATCATATGATATCACTCATATGTGGAACCTAATTTAAAAAATGATGAACTTTACAAAACAGAAACAGACTCACAGATTTCAAAAACAAACTTATGATTACCAAAGGTGAAACATGGGAGTGAGGGATAACTTAAGAGCTTGGGATAAACATACACACACTACTATATTTAAATAGATAACCAACAAGGACCTACTGTAGAGCACAGGGAACTCTACTCAATATTCTGTAATGGCCTATATGGGAAAAGAATCTGAAAAAGAGTGAATACATGTACACGTATAATTGAACCACTTTGTTGTACACCTGAAACTAACACAACATGGTAGATCAACTATACTCCAATAAAATTTAAAATATTTTGCAACAGTTAAAAAAAAAAACACGTTTAAGCAGTCCAAGACTGATATGGTGATTCTGCCTCCTTGCACACACAGCTTCCATTCTATGGCCAAGATAGCTGCTTCAGATCCTGGCATCAAATTATCTTATTGGCATTCCAGGCAATGGGAAAAAAAAAAAAAAAAAGAAGAAATGGAGGGCGTCTTCATTCCCTTTGAGAACACCACCCAGAAGTTTTACATGCTATTTTCACTTATATCCAGTTGGCCAAAACTTAGTTGCATGGTTACATCTAGCAACCAGAGAGGCTAGAACATGTAATATTTGTGTTTGGCAATCATGTGTCCATCTGAAGGTTGATGGATCTATTTCTAAAAAAGAGGAAACATCAAGTATTCTCTACCACCGCAACACTACTGTACTAGACTCTGTTATGTTAGGAAGTTTCCAATAAAATATACTTTTATGTAAATGTATATTTCATGCTCACAAATAGTTCAAACTCCAGTAAGGCTTTATATTCTTGAGGAGGAACATTATCCAAGAAAAGGGAATAGTGTGATCAAAGAAATAAGGGCTGAAAAATGTGTTGCTTTAAATGGTGTTGGAGGTTTAGCTCAAAACTTACCGGTCTTCTCAACACAATGACACTTACTCCAGGGAAGAAAACACTGTGGAGAAAATATAGCCACGGAAGCTGGCCTCTGATCCTGGAACCTTTCTAATTCCAGATAATACTACCAGGCTGAGAAGTTGTGCCCTTATTCTGTCAGAGCCAGCCACTTCATGAGCAGGGAACCAAGCCTGAGGAAAGCTTTGCCAGCCCACAAAAGTATTGCCTACTCCCCTCCTGAATCACCCAACTGAACCACTCATCATGGGGAAATAAAGTTGTCAAAAAAAAAAAAAAGGACTAGGTCATCATAGCACCAAAACTACAATATTTGGTGTTTTTAAAAAAAATCATATAGAACAGACATGGGAACCAATCTCTCACCTCAATAACGTCTCAAAACATTTCAAGATATACTGCTCTGGCTAAGTCAGGAAGGCGTAAGTTTCCAGCAGACTGACCCAGCCTATTTAACTCAGGAATACCCATCCTGATACTATCCCCTGCTGAACCACCAGGACCAGTTTAAAGTCCCAACTCTGGAGACAATTACACAGGAATCATCTTGTACCTCTTCATATTTTCCTCTCACATACAAATAATCCCAGCCTGATTTTCTTTAATCCACCTAATAATTCTTGTCTTTCAGATCTTGACTTTAATCTTCAGATGTTTATTTTCCTTTATTTCCTCTATATTTGCCATTCAACTCTTTTCTCTTCACTGCACTTTCAAATTAGGCTTTTCTCAAAACATAGCCTTGAGCTTTCCATTTATAATCTTGCTCCCAAATCTCTCAGGAGCTCTAAGAACAACTCCTGGTTTGACTTCTGACCTCAAAATTCAACTTGTACCCCAAACATTCTGCCAGAGCCCCATCTTTCTTCAAACCCACACTCATCTTGCCAGAGGGAGGGGGAGTCTCACTGAAACAGAGATCATGCAAGTACTGTAATAGTATTCATATGAGGTATCACAGAGAGTATGAATTAGGATGATGACAAGGGAATCAAAAAGAAGGGAGAAATGTGAGGGACATTAATTAGAGGTAGAATTAATTGACCTGGTGACTGATTGATTATGGATAATAGGTTGAGGGAAGATTCAAAGATGACCCTGGAATGTCCAACATGGCAGCATAGGGAATGATGGCTCATTAAAAGAGATAAGAATTTAGAAAGGTAATTGGTGGTGAGGCTAAGGTGTTTGGTTTGTGTTGTGAGGCATTGTTTGGTGTTTAAAAGTGCAGTAAATATGTCTTTCTATTAATAATTTTATTTGTACTGTTAGCATCTTCAAAAACATACCATTACATTTCTGTTAAGATAAAAAGAGAGAACAAACGTTATTGAGATTTTTCTGTCTGCAAATGATTCCTGATAAATATTCTAAGTTGATTTAAGTAACTGTAGTGTCAAATTAAAAAAACCCAGAAGTAGGTAAGAAAAGAAATTATTCAGAAGAACTATTACAGTGAGGGAAAGGAATGATTGTGATAAGGGAAGTGGGACTATGAATTGCAATAGAGAAAATGTTCCCATTATTACATCTGTGAGGGTCTCAAAAGTCAGGCAGCAAATGGCTTTGCTTTTGTAGGGAGGAGTAAACAAGGCTAGAAAAGGACCTGGTGTTAGAGAGGGGGATGAGCCTAAATAGCTGATTGGGGAATGTCTTTTCTGGAGGTCAGCTAATTCTCTGGCAGGGCCATTAAGGAGGGGATTTTCCAATGTTCCAGTGCTCAAGTGTGGGCTAAAGTTCAGGGTCCTGAAGAAAAGAGAACAGCCTAAGTTTGGTCAAGTCAAGTTAGTGGGCTTTCTATCCAAATTGGTCAGTAGGAATAAACAACTCATCTAATCATTTATGAGATGAAGAATTTGGAGGCTCTACCTCTGGCCTTGTCACAAGCAAATAAGGGGCTCATTCATGAGTCTTATCTAAGCCATATGAAGAAGGGTGGTTCTTTACAATGAGCCATTTGCTAGGACACAAAAGGAAGGGTGGGGGTGATTTCTTGATCATCGCTGTTTAACTTAGTAGCATTTCAACCTGACCATTCTTTTCAAGAAGGAGTAGCTAAAGTTTTTTAAATTTATTTCAAAAGTCATTAATTAATTCTGAAAATGAATATCCCTGTTGAGAAACTAGAAAATGTTAATTTATTCCATTTAAGTTTTTTTTTTTTTTTTTTTTTTGCCTTTAACAATAATATTGTATTATAAAAGCACTTTACAACTCCATCCTGTCTTTGAGTACAAGTTACTGGGGTATATGGGCTAATGATTATCTGAAAGCATTTCTCTATTCAGACCCATAACCCAAGTGCTCTCTGAATATTATAAGGTTGGACAATAAGTGGGAAGTGACCCTCACATGTTTTCTTCATAAATTTATATTGTCCATCAGTATATTAGTTGTTGGCTTTCCTCCTCTCCATCCTCCTCTTTTGTTGAACCTCTTTGGATAGCACTCTGACTCTTTGCTCCTCAGGTATTTGCATGTTCTATTGTGGTCCCATGTAAGCCAGGAAGACCATTTTCAGTGGAATGTTATTGTGATTTACCAGGCCTGTGAACATATTTTTTAGGTGGGGGAAGGGGAGTTTCTCTTGTACATCACACGGAAGTTGGCTCATGCACTCAATAAAAGCTTATTATGGAAAGATTATAAACGTATGATAATACATTTTAAGTGAGATGCAATGATCCATAAAATTGGTGTGGCTAATTAGCAGATCAAGTCTCCGTAAGAACTGGATGTCTTTAATATCCTGCAGTTGCTTGATTCTATACGTATTTTACTATCCACAAATGTTTAGTAAAATTAAATAATAGTATAAATGTTCAGTGGGATTAAAGCAACTGTAAAATGAAACCAAACAAAATGAGTTTATTTTGTTAATAGAATAAAGAGAATCCCAGTGTTAATATAACACTACACAAAATCTAGAGCAAACATCCTCGGAATCCCAGCCTCATTTCACATGTAATTAACCTTTCTCAATCAAGCTAAGCATCCCTCACACCTCCTTCTCAACTGCTGCGCATCCACGTCTTTTCTTTCATGTGAATAAAAGGCAAGCATCAATTTAGACTGGTAATACTGCCTCACACTGTGCTTCCAGAGCAACATCATTCCAAGAATATTGTCAATACCGATCATTTCTCCCAGCTCAAAAGTACATTTTACAAATCTAATTTTCTCTTGCAGAAGTAGGAGACATTTGATGCTAACGGATGATACTTTTTAATAGTAAAATCTTCTCAAGATTAATTAATTACAGTCAAGGTGGACATGCATTTATTTTGGTCCTCTAACAACCACTTCTTGATTTCTGGTAAATGCTGATGATTTGGGAGCAGTAATCCACCCCTTTGGGTGGCATTCCATTTCCTATCTACAGAGATGGAACAAACATTATGACCTAGGTTTAGACCAATCAGCACAGTCAATTCCCCTGGCCTCAGTGATTTGTAAACAGGTGGGCTCAGGGTCCAACTGACTGCAATAAGGGTAATCTTTAAGGAAAAGTTGAGAGCTCCTGGAAAGAGAATATCTTTTTCTTGGGTCTTGAGCCTGAGAGGATGTGAACCTATGGCTGCTGTAGCCATTCTGCTATTACACAGATCCAGAGAATAAGGCCAGCACATGGAGGAGAGGCTCCCAGGAGTAGGGAGAAACCATATTTTAATGATGTTGTCTGAGCCTATATATAGCCATTCCTAAAGCCAGTTTTACCCCAAGACTTCCCAGTTATATGAACAAACATCTATTTTTTTAAAGTTTGGATACTGTTTTCTGTCAAGACTAAAAGAGTTCAAAATGATACATCAGGCCAATGTAGTAGTAGTAATATATTGGGCCCAAAAGTTTGTTCAGTTTTTTCCATAACGCCTTACAGAAAAACCTGAAAGAACTTTTTGGCCAAACCAATAGTTAAGATCATGAACTAAGAAATCATACAAACTTGGGTTCTAACTCCAGTCCAGTCACTAACTTCCTGGATTTCCTTTGGCAAAAAGCTTGAACTAAGGACATATTTCCTTCCAGTGTTTAAAATGGTCCATAAAAACTATGCTGTAAGCACTGAATGAATTGTACATAAATTATATATAAAAGACGTGTTAATACTCAACAAATGGTAGTTG
Organism: Pseudorca crassidens; assembly: GCF_039906515.1. NCBI lineage: Eukaryota > Metazoa > Chordata > Mammalia > Artiodactyla > Delphinidae > Pseudorca > Pseudorca crassidens. Next base: position 74,029,200 of record NC_090301.1, read on the forward strand.
ATTTTTATAACACTGATTTTACTAAAGACTAAAACCTGTGTAAGTGGTTTTATTACAGTTATACTGAATCTTATTCTAGATATTAAGTTAATTTGTATCCTGAAGTTTTTCTAGTTCCAGAAATGTGTTTAGCTCTGCAACTTAGACACTCGTGTTCAGTAGAGGAAACAAATTCTGTTCTGAAAATAAGGTCATGAGCTTAAAACTGGCATCTATTTTTACCACTGTTGCTCCAGTGTTTAGGGATGAAGTGAAGTGAGGGAAGTGAGATGACTCACACTGAGTAGATCAGTGGGATCTGCAGAAAGTTTGCATAAAAAGGTAGGTAGGAACGTTCCTTCACAAGGTTCAATGAGATCATGTTTTAAGGCACATTTCTACTCTTCTCATCATATTAAGCAGTAAACTAAAGAATTAAAGATTATAAATAGTAGCCCTGGGGTATACAACTCTAAAGAAGAAAAAGGAACAAATGTATAAAACCACAGGACTTTTGGTCTTCAGACACAGAAGTAAGCAAAATCAATGACTTCGGCACTTTTGGTTCAATGAAACTAAAAGTGTTCCTCACAAGACGAAGAAGAAGAGATGGACTCACTTTTTGAAGTTAGTAGCCTTTGCTGAATTCCACTGGGATTTTGCAGTAACAAGCTGAGCCTATAAAGATAGGATAACAAACAGCATCCTTTGACCAGAAATTGAACAAAGTAATTCAGCAGACTGGTGTTACATACTCTCTCCCACTTCACAATAGAACAGGAGGCTTATGTGTTGGTTCCGTATTAGAGGTATAGAGGCCAGACAAGAAAACTTCAAAAACCACTAGTACGAGAAATGTGAAGAGAGAGAGAAAGGTAAAAAATAAACCAAAAATATTCCCTTTAAAACAGCCTACTGTCAAAATATAAGTTGACCCCAGGTGAATTTAACTGAAAAATAATCTGAAATAAATAAGTTGAGTTGAATGTTCTCATTGAGGCAAGTTATAACTTTCATTTTAATAAATCCAAAATTATAAAATAAAAAATGGTGTACATGAATCAAAACCGGGTGGACACGAAAAAGAATAAATTATAGAACTTGGAATTATTATAGATGTTATTAAATTTTAACTTATCAAAATAGACTTTATTAGGAGCATTGAAATATTATATTCATAAATTTATCTGAATCACAGCACAGAAAGAGAAGGAGATAAAAATATGAAAAAGCAGTTTTAAAAGCACACTGAGAAGCTCCAATGTATGTTGGATATTAATTCCAGAATAAAATACAGAAAAGTTTAAGACAGCAATGTTTGAACAAATAACAGCTAAAAGTTTTCCAGAATTAAAGAAACTAATCTTTAATTTAACAATTTCTAAGTAGAATGAATAAAAATAAATACATTACTAAGGGGGACCTTCAAGATGGCAGAGGAAAAAGACATGGAGATCACCTTCCTCCCCACAACTACATCAAAAATACATCTACATGTGGAACAACTCCTATAGAACACCTACTGAATGCTGGCAGAACACCTCAGACTTCCCAAAAGGCAAGAAAATCCACATGTACCTGGCCGTGTGGATGACAGGGTCTTGGTGCTCCCGTTGGGTGTCAGCCCTGAGCCTCTGAGGTGGAGAGCCGAGTTCAGGACATTGGTCCACCAGAGACCTCCTGGCCCCATATAATCTCAATAGGCAAGAGCTCTCCCAGAGATCTCTGTCTCAATGCTAAGACCCAGCTCCACCCAACAGACAGCAAGCTCCAGTGCTAGATGTCCCAGGCCAAACAACTAGCAAGACAGGAGCACAACCCCACCCATAAGCAGAGAGGCTACCTAAAATCATACTAAGTTCACAGACACCCCAAAACACACCACCAGGCACAGTCCTGCTCACCAGAAAGACAAGATCAAGCCCCAACCACCAGAACACAGGCACCAGTCCCCTCCACCATGAAGCCTACACAACCCACTGAACCAACCTCACCCACTCGGGGCAGACATCAAAAACAACAGGAACTATGAACTTGCATCCTGAAAAAAGGAGATGTTAAACACAGTAAGTTAAAAAAAATGAGAAGACAGAGAAATACGCAGCCGATGAAGGAGCAAAGTAAAAACCCACCAGACCAAACAAATGAAGAGGAAATAGGCAGTATACCAGAAAAGAATTCAGAGTAATGATAGTAAAGATGATCCCAAATCTTGGAAACAGAATGGAGAAAATACAAGAAACGTTTAACAAGGACCTAGAAGAACTAAAGTGCAAAGAAACAATGATGAACAACACAATAAATGAAATTAAAAATTCTGTAGAAGGAATCAATAGCAGAATAACTGAGGCAGAAGAATGGATAAGTGACCCTGAAGATAAAATAGTGGAAATAACTACCACAGAGCAGAATAAAGAAAAAAGAATGAAAAGAATTGAGGACAGTCTCAGAGACCTCTGGGACAACATTAAACACACCAACATTCGAATTTTAGGGGTCTCAGAAAAAGAAGAGAAAAAGAAAGGGAAAAAGAAGAGAAAATATTTGAAGAGATTATAGTTGAAAACTTCCCTAACATAGGAAAGGAAATAATAAAGTCCAGGAAGCGCAGAGAGTCCCATACAGAATAATCCAAGGAGAAACACACCAAGACACATATTAATCAAACTATCAAAAATTAAATACAAAGAAAAAATATTAAAAGCAGCAAGAGAAAAGCAACAAATAACATACAAGGGAATCCCCATGACGTTAACAGCTGACCTTTCAGCAGAAACTCTGCAAGCCAGAAGGGAGCGGCAGGACATACTAAGTGATGAAAGGGAAAAACCTACAGCCAAGATTACACAGCAAGGATCTCATTCAGATTCAACAGAGAAATTAAAACCTTTACAGACTAGCAAAAGCTAAAAGAATTCAGCACCACCAAACCAGCTTTACAACAAATGTTATAGGAATTTCTGTAGGCAGGAAACACAAGAGAAGGAAAAGACTTACAAAAACAAACCCAAAACAATTAAGAAAATGGTAATAGGAACATACATATCAATAACCACCTTAAATGTAAGTGGATTAAATGCTCCAATCAAAAGACACAGACTGGCTAAATGATTACAAAAAAAAGACCTGTATATATGCTGTCTACTAGAGACCCACTTCAGACCTAGGGGCACATACAGACTGAAAGTAAGGGGATGGAAAAAGATATTCCATGTAAATGGAAATCAAAGAAAGCTGGAGTAGCAATTCACATACCAGACAAAATAGACTTTAAAATAAAGACCATTACAAGAGACAAAGAAAGACACTACATAATGATCAAGGGATCAATCCAAGAAGATATAACAATTGTAAATATTTATGCACCCAACATAGGAGCACCTCAATGCATAAGGCAAATGCTAGAGCCATAAAAGGGGAAATCGACAGTAACACAATAACAGCGGGGACTTTAACACCCTACTTTCACCAATGGACAGATCATCCAAAACAAAAATAAATAAGGAAACATAAACTTTAAATGACACATTAAATAAGATAGACTTAATTTATACTTATAGGACATTCCATCCAAAAACACAATACACTTTCTTCTCAGGTGCTCATGGAACATTCTCCAGGATAGACAATATCTTGGGTCACAAATCAAGCCTTGGTAAATTTAAGAAAATTGAAATCATATCAAGTATCTTTTCTGACCACAATGCTGTGAGACTAGATACCAATTACAGGAAAAAAACTGTAAAAAATACAAACACATGGAGGCTAAACAATACACTACTAAATAGCCAAGAGATCACTGAAGAAATAAAAGAGGAAATCAAAAAAAAACCTAGAAACAAATGACAATGAAAACACGACAACCCAAAACCTATGTGATGCCACAAAAGCAGTTCTAAGAGGGAAGTTTAGAGCAATACAATCCTACCTTAAGAAACAAGAAATATCTCAAATAAATAACCTAACCTTACACCTAAAGCAATTAAAGAAAGAAATTAAATGTGATACAAACAGATGGAGAGATATACCATGTTCTTGGATTGGAAAACTCAACATTGTGGAAATGACTATACTACCCAAAGCAGTCTACAGATTCAACGCAATCCCTATCAAACTACCAATGGCATTTTTCACAGAATTAGAACAAAAAATTTCACAATTTGTATGGAAACACAGAAGACTCCAAATAGCCAAAGCAATCTTGAGAAAGAAAAACGGAGTTGGAGGAATCAGGTTCCCTGACTTCAGACTATACTACAAAGGTACAGTAATCAAGACAGTATGATACTGGCACAAAAATAGAAATATAGATCAATGGAACAGGAAGGAAAGCCCAGAGACAAACCCACGCACATATGGTCACCTTATCTTTGATAAAGGAGGCAAGAATATACAGTGGAGAAAAGACAGCCTATTCAATAAGTGATGCTGGGAAAACTGGACAGCTACATGTAAAAGTATGAGATTAGAACACTCCTTAGCACTGTATACAAATATAAACTCAAAATGGATTAAAGACCTAAATGTAAGGCCAGACACTATAAAACTCTTAGAGGAAAACATAGGCAGAGCACACTTTGACATAAATCACAGCAAGATCCTTTTTGACCCACCTCCTAGAGAAATGGAAATAAAAACAAAAATAAACAAATGGGTTCTAATGAAACTTGTGCATGATTGAGAAATTGCATGCACAAGACCAGAGAAGTTGCATCTCCCTCAAAATGGTTTCATACCCTCCCAGAACTTTTAGTTAGATTGATTAGTGAGGGTCTTCCCCCATACAAAGCCTCTTTAAAGTTTGTAAAGACTGGGAGTGGTGGCTATTTTTTCAAATGTGTGGATTTTAACACTAAGTTATGAGACACACAAAGAAACAAGGAAACATGGCTCAAACAAAGAAACAAAACAAATTTCTAGAAACTGATCCTAAAGAAATAGAAATATATGAATAAAGAATTCAAAACAACCATCATATAGATGCTCCATGAGCTCAGAAGATGATGCATAAATGAAATGAGGATATCAACAAAGATATAGAAAATATAAGAAGAAGAACCAAACAAAAATTTTGGAGCTGAAAAATATAATACTTGAGCTAAAGAAATTCACTAGAGAGGCTCAAGAGCATACTATAGTGTATACAGAAGTCAAATTATAATGCTGTACACATGAAACTTATATATAATGTTATAAACCAATGTTACCTCAATTAAAAAAAAAATGATCTCAAGTTAACCTAATTCTACACCTTGATGAACTAGAAAAGAAAAACAAACTAAGCCCAAAGTTAGCAGATTGAAGGAAATAATTAAGATGAGAGCAGAAATAAATGAAATACAGACTAGAATAACAATAGAAACAAATCAACAAAATTAAGCTTGATTTTGTTGGAAATGATCAGTTAGATTATCTAGGAGCAGAAGAGAGAAGAGTCAAGTAAATATATCCAGAAATGAAAGAGGAGACATTATAGCTGATGCCACAGAAGTTAAAAGGATCATAAGAGACTACTATGAATAATTATTTGGCAATAAATTGGATAAACTAGAAGAAAGAATACATTTCTAGAAATATACAACCTACCAAGATTAAATCAGGAATAAATAGAAAATTTAAACTTACCTAAAATGAATAAGATTGAATCTGTAATCAATAATCTCTCCAACAAAGAACCCAGGACAAGATGGCTTCACTGGGGAATTCTACCAAATATTTAAGAAGAATTAATGCCAATACTTCTCAAACTCTTCCATAAAACTGTAGAGAAGGCAACACTTTCAAACTGATTCTATGAAACCAGAATTATCTTGATGCCAAAGCCCAAGAAGACATTTTAAGAAAAGAAAACTACAGGCCAATATATCTGAAAATTACAGATGCAAAATCCTCAACAAAATACTAGCAAACAAATTCAACAGCACATTAAACAGATTGTACACTGTGACCAAGGAGGATTTATCCCTGGGATGGAAGAATGGTTCAATATTACAAAATCAAGTAATGTAATAAACCACAGTAACAGAACTAATGGCTAAAATCACATTAGTGTCTCAATACATACAGAAAAATCATCTGACAAAATATTATACCCTTTCATGATTAAAAAAAAACCCAAAATAGGAATAAAAAGAAATTACCTCAACATAATAAAGGTCATAAGTGAAAAACTCACAGCTTCCATCACACTCAATAATTAAAGATGGAAAGCCTTTTCTCTAAGATCAAGAACACAACGTGATGCCTACTCTTGCCACTTTTATTGAACATTGTACTGGAACTACTAGCCAAAGCAATTAGGCAAGAATAAGAAATAAAAGGCATCCAAATAGAACAGGAAGAGTAAAATTATCTTTGTTCACAGATGACATGATCTTATATATAGAAAACCATAAAGATCACACACACACACACACATGCACACATCACTGTTAGAACTAATTTAAAAATTCAGCAAATTTGTAGGATACAAAATTTACACATAAAAATCAGTTTCATTTTTATACACTAACAACAAACAATCTGAAAAGTAAGTTAAAACAATCTCATTTACAATAGTGTCAAAAACAAAACAATACTTAGAATAAATTTAACCAAGGGAGCAAAAGACTTTTAAACTGAAAACTACAAAACATTGTTGAGATGAAATTAAATAGACATAAATAAATGGAAAGTCATCCTATGTTCATGGATCAGAGGACTTAATATTGTCAAAATGTTCATATTACTCAAAGTGATCTATGGATTCAGTGCAATCCTACCAAAATGGAATTTTTCACAGAAAGAGAAAAGCTATAATAAAATTTATATGGAACCACAAATGCCCATGAAGAGCCAAAATAATCTTGGGAAAAAAGATCAAAGCTGGAAGCCTCATACTTCCTGATTTCAAATCATTTTACAAAGCTGCAATAATCAAAAGAGTATGGTATTGGCATAAAAACAGACATATTACAGATAAGTGGAACATAATAGAGTTCAGAAATAAACTTACACAAATATGGTCATAATTGTTAATATAGAAAAGACTTAGTAATTCATTGGACAGCACTATTAAAAATCTCCATGTTAATATGCACATTTGAAATTTTGGTAAAAAACATAAACTTCTAAACTTAGTTAAAAAATAGAAATAGTTAATAAAAACAATGATCATTAAATAAATCAAACTGAAAATTCTGTTCATATGGTGGACTGAACATTTACTTTTATCCCTGCTACTCCAAAGTCTTCACTATAATGAAAGACACGGGTCAAAATAAAAACCCACAGAGGCAAAGAAAATAGAAGCATCAATAACAGCATAAAAGAGATTTCAACAAAATGTCAATAGCTTGGAAGCAAGTGCATCAGTGGTAATTAATTTGACAGGATATTAAGGAATCCTGTTTGTGTCTCAGTACCCTGGAAAGTCTTAGCAGGTTCTTGGCATTGACATATGGGAAAATGTGAGGCTGAAAACATGAGGATTGTCTAAAAGTCTGAATAAAATTAGTTAGTAATCTAGATCCCTTCCTGCTCTTGTACAATAAGAGGTTTGCATAAAGAAAGACTGAACTAGTAACATGAACCTCAGATACCAAGATCACCATGGCAGCAGGGAGATGAGGAGCTAGGAAACAGGGGAAGAGGCCATATGGAACTCCATGGATTCCAGGGAAAGGTCCTGTTCCCTCAACAACTTGCCTCCAAGAACCCTGCCAGTCTTCCTCTATGGGAGACTGGTCCAAGAGAAAATACGTTCACCTAGTCCCAACAAAATGGCAGTGTCTCATTAAATCGCTCTCCAGGGAAGCATACCAGGGAATTTCAGAACTTCTGATCAGCTTTTAAGTGCTTTGCTCTTAAATATTAACCAACCTCCAAAGGTGCCCAGATGCTTGACAAAAACTTTTAAGACAAAAAACAGAAACCAAACCAAAGAAAAAGCAACTCAGAGGAAACAGGGAGCTGAAAAGAATATATAAATACGTAGATAAAGAAGTTTTAAATATGTAAAAGTATAAGATTATGAGCTTTAGAAAGATTTTTCAAAATCCATGAAAAAACATGTCATATAAATGTAACACTCAAAAACAATACCTAAAGAACCCTTGGAAATTAAAAATATAATGTTTTAAAGGAAATAGAAAATTGAAAGATAAAGTGGAAAAGATCTCCCAAAAGCTAGACTAAAATGACAGATTTAAAATATGGGAGAAAATTACATAATTATTTTAGGAGGTTTGATATGTGGATAGTGGGAGTTCCAGAACATAGGGACAAATAAAATGGAAGAGAACTGTAGTTACCAGAGAAATAATAAAATAAAACTTTCCAGGACTAAAGGCCATGAATTTCCCTATGGAAAGGTCCACTGAAGACTTAGTATGAGAGAGGGGAAAAAAACCACCTCAGCTCATATCATCATGAAATTTCAGAATGCCGGTAGTCAACCAAAGATGCCAGAAGCCCCCAAAGGAGATAAACAGATCACACACAAAAAAAACAAGAATGTAGATGGTACTATTCAACAGCCTCACTGGAAATTGGAAAACTATGGAAATGCTTTCAAAGTTCTGAGGAAAAATGATTTGTTGAAGTCCAAACCTAGCCAAGCTGAAAATGAATTTCAGGGATTAATTAAACTAAATATATTTTAGATATTCAGGTTCTCAAAGATTTACCTGCCATGTTCCTTTTCTAAGGAAATATTTGAGGATGTGTTCCATTAAAATTAAGGGAATCAACCGACCAAAAGGAATAAAACTAGTCCACATAAAAAAGCAGAACTATGGGCTTCCCTGGTGGCGCAGTGGTTGAGAGTCCACCTGACGATGCAGGGGACACGGGTTCTTGCCATGGTCCGGTTAGATCCCACATGCCTCGGAGCGGCTGGGCCCGTGAGCCATGGCCACTGAGCCTGCGCGTCCGGAGCCTGTGCTCCGCAACGGGAGAGGCCACAACAGTGAGAGGGTACATTACTGAAGGGGGAACTGAAAAGCAAGTAAGCAAACAAACAGAAAAAACACCAAGGAATTATTAACTCCAGGGAATATAAATTTTGCACTCATAAGTAATTCATGGTCCATTAGGTGGCTCAGCTGTGAATATATTTACATAGATCAAGTAATGTAAACACTGCAATTCTAGATTAAACTAAGATAATGATGCAACTATATTGTGTCTGTGCTGTGTACAGGGTGGGGGGAGTTGAAAGGAGTGTCAGGAAGTAGGCAGAGGGACGGAGGGGTGGAGAATGTAAGAGAACTAAACCTTCCTCTTACATAGCGGGAAGACAATAAATAATATTATAATATTCTTCACCTCAGCAACAGCATATCACTCCAGTTGAATCCAGTTTGTAATTTTAGCCTCACTTACAGAACCAGTCATATCGCAGGGGCCCACCAGTAGGCTGGCACCTCTTCCTCCGAGATTGGAGATCCAGCACTTTGGGGTCCCTCTTCCAAACTTCTAACAATTCCAACCCTTTCTCTTTGTTCCCACAGACCTAGGGTTGGTAGCTGCTTCTTTTAGTGGCTACCTCTTTGATAACTTGGTTTTCCTTTTTGCCTTTGCAGTTACCTAGCTAAAAATTCTTTATACCTGATTAACGATTCTTTATATTTAATTTTCTTTGGTGAAACAGTTGTTGTGATTTCTGTCTCCTGATTGGACCCTGAATGGTAAAATAGTTAAAACTGAAAATTTAAAAATAGCACTACCCATCTATTGAATAGGAATATAGAAATAAATATCAGTTGAAACTACTAAAAGAGGTATAGTTGATTGCTTCTGGAGGTTTTTGTTTGTTTTGCTTTGTTTTGTTTTATTTGGAGCAGAAGATTCATTTCAAAAGAAATCTCACTTAAAACCATATCTTTAAATGATAAAAGAGGAATTTCTCTGGTGTAAAGGTTGAATCTTGTTAACCAGAGCCATCCCTCATAAGACATCTCCTTGGAAACCTATGGAGAGAAGCCAGGGAACATTTGTAATGTGGGTCACGAAATAAGGAATATCAGTCTCAAAGTTTCATTCTTATCCTCAATGGTATAGAATCCTAGGTTTGTGATTTACTAAACATTCATTTGTCTATTGTCTGGTGATAACATAATCTATTGGTGTCTCCAAATACTTATGATGATATTTGAGTAGGATGAAGTATCCCATTCATATTTAAATGGTATTCAAAAATGAGAATTCAGAGAAGGCAGTCATTGAGAAAAGAGGTAACACTTAAGGTGGACCTTGCACATAAGAGAGATGAGAAAGGAATTAGAGGACAGTTAGTCAGAAATAGAATCATAAAGCAGGAATCTTAAGCAACCAAATACTCGGGTCATAAGTCCACCATTTTACAATTGAAACTTGTGAGAAAAATTGTTTGCAGGGTTCATTCAAATATCAGTATCTTGTTGCCCGAGGTTACTTTAGACATACAGTAATTGCATCTTGTTTCCCAGTGTTTGTCTTAGCTGTCTGGTGTCCCACCGATCCATTGATTCTTCCCCACAGGCTACTGACTTCAGTTTTCAGTGAAGAGCATGCTGGGAGAAGGGCTTTGTTTCTTCAATGCTTCCAGTAGAGTGATGTTGTCCTGGAAAGTCAGATTTCTAGGTACTTCAAGTTTCCTGTGGCATTGGTTAATTATCCAAAGGGAATTTTATATTTCTAGGAGAAATATCTCCAAGTCTTGGAGTCCCTGCAATGCTCTTGTCAATCAGACTTGAAAACAGTCTTTGTCAAACAGCAGGGTCTGTATGAATGTAGGTCAAAAATAGAAAAGCTTTCAAAAGATTAGCAGCAACTGGTGAAAGACAAGATGGTATCAAAATTATTCACAATCCCTTTCTTTCCCCTTAAAATTCATTAAGAATATCATTGTTGATGAAATCTACTGGATTTTAACAGTGTGTGTGGCTCAGAAAATAGCTCTTTCATTCCAGTCTTCCAATCACCACAGAAAAATTGTAAGCACTATATCCTCTAACTTTTTAGAGGCAACAAGAAGAATTTGGAGTGGAATATAGAAACGTGTCTTTTTACATGCCTATGTCATATTAGAAGCAATTTGATAGGCACGGGCTTCTTCTTAAAGAAAGTCAGTTCCAATGAAGATTTGGTATATCACTTAAAAGAAAACCAGGCAACCCCCCCACCAAAAAAAAAGGATATCAGGCAACCCCCTTTGCAGGAATAGTGTACATGATTCAGTAATAATTTCTAGCCTGTTAAAGTATCTTAATTTGTGTTGTTCTCCTAGAGATTCCTTTAAAAAAACATAAGTGAAGGAATTTTGAATTTTGAGTTATTGCTGCTGTCACCTTCAAAGTACAACACATTTTAATTTTCAGTTTACCTATACAATAGGTGGGGATTATTTTAATTCTAAATGATACCTAGTATTTCTAGCTCTTTTACTCATACCTCATAAACATAAAGACAGTGTTCAGTAGCTAATTAATATTAGTTTCTAGGTACCTTCTCATCATTTTGTGATCTTCACAACAATCCTTGAATTATGGAAGCTCAGCTTCCTAAAATTTAGCCGCATTGTGCAAAAGGAGGGCCTGGGACTCTTTTCTCAAGGCAGAATTCATGTTCTTTCTACCATGTCAAGATGCTTTCTTTGGTAAGAAACACAAGGGTTTAGATATACATAGTACAGGTATAGTGTCTGATGGTAAGAAATAGTGAATCATGTATAAAAGATGACAATTAGTTCAGAGGTCATGTAACCACTTTGGAAGAGATTTCCAGAGCAACAGAAAACCAATAAGAAGGGAAAACTGACATCTGGGAAATAGTAAGGATGGACTACCTCAAAGGGAAACTGAAATTACTTGTTCGGGGGGAAGAAATAGAAATTCCTTGGTCTTTCCCTTATGAAAATTCCCTTTATTGTGAAATGAATAACCGTACGGAAAATTTTATGGATGCTATACTTTTGGTATAAAGTGAAATCTATTTTTAAAAAAGAAACTAAATTCCCAGTGTTTTTGTCAGGCATACTTGTACCTACTGAGAGTGTATATCAGTACAAACTTTCTGGAAAGAAGTTATATCCAGAATCTATGAAATGTCTTATTTTACTGTGAAATTTCACTTCCAGGAATTTTTCCTAAGGAGAAGATTAGAAATGGATACAAAAAATATGTATATATGTTTTGAATGTTTATTGAAGTATTATTTTTAATACTGAAAAAGTAGAAACAGCCCAGATGCCCAACTTTATGGAAATGTTTAGATGTATTAACATGCATGCATAAAATGGAATAATATGAAACAATAAACACAATGTGTTTGAAGAACTCTTTGTGACTTGGGGATATGTTTATAATATAACATTATGTAAAAAAAAAAGATGCAAACAATGTGCAGAGTATGATTTCAATTTTGGGGAAAAATATTTCCAAAATGAAAAAGGACTGAAGGAAAAACACCAAAAAAATTTTTTTACACTCCTACCAGTAGGTATTTATTTCCTCACACATTTGTCAAGACTACATATTATAAAATCTTTTAATTTTTCAAATTTCCTGGATGTAAAATAGCATCTTGTTTTAACCTGCATTGGTTTAGTAAAGTTCTAAATAAATTCTGATAAGAAACCAATTAAAATGTAATTAATTTCATTTATGGAAAATTGACATTTTTTCTTCTTTTATTGAGATATAATTGACATCCAGCACTGTAAAAGTTTAAGGTGTACAGCACAATTTGACTTACATACATCATAAAATGATGACCACAATAAGTTTAGTGAACATTTATCATCTCTTATAGATAAAAAATAACAGAAAAAGAAGAAAAAATATTTTTTCCTTGTGATGAGAACTCTTAGATTTACTCTCTTATAAACTTTCATATATAACATAGAGCAGTGTTAATTATATTTATCATGTTGCACATCACATCCCTAGTACTTGTTTACCTTATAACTGGAAGTATATATCTTTTGACCACCTTTGTCATCATACAAAGATATTATATTATTTTTTACTATATTAATAGCAATTATAACAGTAAGATTATAAAAGTCTTTTTCTTCAAACTTTTTTCTATTTTCCAAATTTCAACAGTATATTACTTTTATAATCAGAATATAAACAATATCTACTTAAAAAACTTTGAACATTTCAATCAACTTCTTTTAGACTTGTCCTTTTTTTTTTTTTTTTTTCCGGTACGCGGGCCTCTCACTGCTGTGGCCTCTCCCGTTGCAGAGCACAGGCTCCGGACGCGCAGGCTCAGCGGCCATGGCTCACGGGCCCAGCCGCTCCGCGGCATGTGGGATCTTCCCGGACCCGGGCAAGAACCCATGTCCCCTGCATCGGCAGGCGGACTCTCAACCACTGTGCCACCAGGGAAGCCCTAGACTTTTCATGTTAATAATTTGTTCTTTTGATCTTTTAGATCGTTTTTCAAAATATGCCTGCCTGTTGACACATCATTCTGAATATTAATTTTTCAGATGAACTCAGCATTGCAACAATATTTCAATTAAACCTTTGGGAGTGAAGTATATACTGTTAATGGGATGAGTATTGTTTTTATTTCAATTTGTTTCTGGTTTTAGGGAACCAGTGGTAATTCAGGTATTACTATGCCTCATTAAGAGGGTTTTAACTTTTATATTTATGATTGATTTGGTTTAATCATTTTTCAACTGTACATGGACGATATTTTCTTCCTCTTTCTTGGACATATTGCTCCTGGAGCAGCTTTTAAAAAGAAGAAGAAAAAAAAAAAAGGTAATCTTAAATATTCTCACCACAATAAAGAAATGGTAATTATGTGGTGTGATGGAGGTGTTAGCTAATGCTACAATGTTAACCCTGTTGCAAGATAATGTGTATCAAATCAACACTTTGCACACCTTAAACTTACACAGTGTTATATGTCAATTACAGCTCCACAGAGCTGGAGAAAAAAAGAAATGCTGGAGAGGAATTTTTGAAATATGTTGAAGAGAATTTTAAAATGAGCTGGAGAAAGGAGGAACAGATAAATTACTTTTTCATTACCCTCATTTCAATACCAATATTGTTTTTAAGGTTATAAGACTAAAAAGATCTTAGTATAAGGGTACCTGAAACTATAAAAAAGAAAATAGAGCATGTCCATCATCCTCATCACACTTGCTCTCCTTTCAGACATGTAAAAATACGTATATGCTGATTTTATCTTTACAAAAAAGTAATCAGACTGGAATATACTTACTCTGTAAACCTAGTAGTAAAAAGTAGACATCTTTTCCATTCAAAAGCTATGGACTATTTTAGTGGCCAGAGAATATCCCATAGATAGATTCCCAAGATTTATTTCATGAATTCTTAATTATTTTCATTTTTTATCATTACTAGTAAGACTGAGATAATCATTCTTGTATATACATTTTGACATATTTGCCAGATTTCTTTTCACATCTAGCAGAGCAAGTCCCCCAACATCACTTTTCTTGCTAATATATTTTCTGGGAATTTTCAAAGTGTGTTTTAATAGTTCCTTTATAAAATGATTTTGTCGTTACCCACTCCCCAATACCAGCACCATAAGTATTTTGATTGAGAACATGTATTTTTAAAAATTAATTAATTAATTAATATTTTGGCTGTGTTGGGTCTTTGTTGCTGCTCACGGGCTTTCTCTAGTTGCCGCGAGTGGGGGCTGCTCTTCATTGTGGTGCGCAGGCTTCTCATTGCGGTGGCTTCTCTTGTTGCGGACCACGGGCTCTAGGCACATGGGCTTCAGTAGTTGTGGCACATGGGCTTAGTTGCGCCGCAGTATGTGGGATCTTCGTGGACCAGGGCTCGAACCCGTGTCCCCTGCATTGGCAGGTGGACTCTTAACCAATGCACCACCGAAAACATATTTTTAATGTAATTATGCTTTACTGCTTGCTTTTGCTTTATACAGTTTGCCATCTTAACTGATTTTCTGTATAGACCATCATATGAGTAAAAAATCATAACATAGCAATATTTTTAATATTTATATCTCTAATTTTGTGATCTTGACTAATTGCATCAGATAACAATTCTAGGATGATGTTAAATAATAGTGGTGCTAATCATGTATGTCTTCCTCACAAATTTTTTTTTAAGGCATGATGCTGTCTTTTAGATAGAGATAGGTTGTAATTTTCTTCATTCTTCTACTCTTGTTTTACAAAGAGTTATTTTTTTTAATCAATAGTGATTGTATTTTTGGCCACTTTATTTGTGGTATATGTGTAGTTAACAATAAGTATTTTTCCTATTGACCCCTTAAAATGAGGAGGTATTGATTTTTTAACATTGATCCATCCTATCATCCTGAGAATAAGTTTTACATATCCAATGTATATTATACTGATGAATCTGTTTTGTAAATATTTAGATTTTTGCTAATATTTATAAGTAAGAATGGTCTGCATTTGACATTTTTGCATGTTAAATTTCTTGTATTAAATTCAGAATTATACTGACTTTATAGAATAACTTGGTAAACCTTTCTTTTTTAGTACATGTGCAGGAAATTGTTTAAAAATCTAGTAATTAACCTATTCTTGAATGTGTGATGAACGTATTTAAGCTTTCTCAGTCAAATTCCTTTCTTGGGAGTAGTTCTTTGACCATTTGTTTAAATTCCTTTTAAGTTATATTTGGTTAAAATTCTGTCAATTATACTAATACATATATTCTTAGAAAATTCTTCATTTCTCTGAGATTTCCAAATTTATTGTTATGAAATTCTGCATAGTGTTCATCTACAGATATTAGTTCTCCTGAACATCAGTATTTACATCCTTTTTCTAATTTGTAACATTTTAACTTTGTAGTTTTTCACTTTTGCTAAGGATTCTTACAAGACATTTACCACTTCTTAAGAATCACTTCAAAAATGCACCCTCAAATTTATAAAATTAGGGTTTTTTTCTAATCTATTAACTTTATCTATATTTATTTTTCTACTACAGTGTCTAAGTTTATTGTATTCTTTACATGGCCTTTACATTGAATACTCTAAATATTAGTATGTATAATATTATATAATCTGGTATATATTGTTATACGTTATATCAATATAATATGTGTTATGATATATATGTTATATAATATGTATTGTCTGGATATGCTTATATAATAATAATTACTTATATTTATTTGTAGTTGTACAATCTTTTTAATGTTATGAATTTTCCTTTGACTTTGGACTTGAATACATTGTATAAATTGTGATATAGTTTTCTCATTGTCCTGAGTTTCTAAATGATCTGTTATGATGGCTTTGATATCCTTTGACTCTTTTTATTCAAATGTTATTTTAATAGTATTTTTTAATTCCTAAGAGGTCATATTGTATTTTTCTTGCTTTGTTATTAAGTTTTAGTTTTATTTCATGGATTTAATGGAAATTGGTGTGCTGGACTTGTGCTTCTTTTTTAATATATTGAGATTTTTTTAAAGATCTAGTAGATAATCAGTTTTAAAAATAACTTCCATAGGTGTTTGAAAAGAAAGTGTACATTTTATTTTTCAGACATAACAGTTTGGCATAGCTAATCAATAAATCATATTATTATATTATTCAAATCCTCTATATATGTTTGATATGTCAAGAATGAATCCAGTATATTTAAATATTCTACCACTACTAAATTTCTATAATGTGTTTCTACAGGTGTACCTTTTTTTCCCCTTTATATGTGTTAATGAATGGTTAATCAACTAAACTGAGTAAGGAACATTTGGGTCGAAATCTATTTAACTCAGAATTTCTTATGTCATCCTATGGCAGTTAGTGTTCTAATGACTAATCTAAAAGGTTAAATTTTTTCATTGTGTGAGTAACTTTGTTCATTCATACTGGGTGTTTTCTTAATATTTAATATAAAATTGTGTCTTTAATATTCAATAATTTTATCAAGACCTAGTTAACTATTGCTATTAACATTTTTTGCTGTCTGGTGTGCATTTTAAGTTCAGGGAAATTTTCTTTTCTTTTATTTTTGAATATACCTTCTGTTTTACTTGTTTTGATCTATGCCAAAAACAAACAAAAATACCATCTATGTGTTTATTCTTCACTGATTGGCTTCCAAAACCTTCAGCTCATTTCTTTTACCTCTTTTATTGATTCTGCTCATTATTGTTTGTATTTTCAAAATATGCAGCTGCCTTCTTTGTTTTATAATATTCCTTACTCATCTCTTTGACTCTCTATATTTAATATTTCTCATCTAGTTTCCTCTTCATTTCCATGTGTTATTTCACCATGCAATTCTTGTTCAAAGAAATTAATTTCTATTGTTTTTATGGAGATTTAAAAGTAGCCATGGTATGAATCTTACTGTTTCCTGAAGAAATAATTTTTAAGTGTTTTGGTCTTCCAATTTATGGATTCAATGGACACTTTTTACTATGCAAAGAACCAGCTGAAGAGCTCTACTTCTTGTTTGCTTGTTGTTTTTTAACTTATCCATACTTATTTAGCCACAAATAGTAAGATTTTTATCCAGAAATAGGGAGAATGGCTTTCTCCTGGATCTCCTCCCTCTTTCCTCAAATAATATTGAAAACCTTTTACAGCTCACATTTAAATGCTTGTTGCTATCTCAATGATGCGTGTAAGTATGGGAACACAAAGATGGAGCTAAGGCCAAGGGCTGGAGAACTTTGTCTTTGTGCCATCTTTGATTGTGCACACATGTGTGCATATGTGTGAAGAAACTGTGACAGGTGCCTGGCTGCTCCCAGGCATCTATTTGAGATATTAAAGATAGCCTTGCTGCTTTGAACTAGATTTCCATATCTACTCAACAGAACTTCCCATGTTTCTTCTAATTTCTGACCAGAATCTTGGGATTCACTGTCACTATGGATCTTATGTAATATTTTGTTTGGTTAGTTTGGTTTTTGATTTGTTTGAAACAGGAGCAGATTACTCATGACTGTAGAAAGATAAAACATTCAATAAGTTATAATGATTTAGATTTTGAGATCAGTTAGAAACAGATGAGAAAAAGATGGGTACCAATATAATGAATTTTCCAAACCCAGGGATCAATGGTATCTTTGATAAGATAGGAGAATATAAAGAGAATTATAATTAGGTGTGAAAAAGATGATTCAGTTTTTAAATGCATTCAAGTATAAGAATATCCCATTAGAGATATTCTAGAGAGTGATCTGCAAATGCTTGAATCTGTAAATATGGGATGGGCCTCTAAAATCTATTTTAAAAATCTTTCATGGATTCTGATGTGTAGCTATGTTTGTAAACTCCTGCTCAGGTCACCTGGAAATGTACATTTGGAGAGAAAGCAAGAAATTTGACCATATGTATGGAAATCCTTTAAATAAAACAGATGTGGTTATAAAGCAATCTGGCAAGAAAATGCAAAAACGTAAGCAGTCAGATGAGTATTATGATTTCTGTTGTTTCACTACTTTCAAGTCTGTAATTTATTCTTTAGATTTCCTCAAATGAAAATTTTCATTTGAGAATGAATTTGGTATTTTTAAAGCAGACTGAAGTCTTCTGGAATTATCTTTTGGCAGCATGACTGAGCAGGTCTTTGGGAATCTCTTTCCAGGTCTTGGACAATTGAAGAATGAAAGTGAAAGCTAACTCTTCCTGAAGTTCTCAGGACTGGAGTTCAAATATCAATGTGAAGTTAATTACCCTTAAGTTGATCAAGATGCTTATGATCAGAAGCACATTTCAAAAGAAAAGAGTCTCTATTTCTTGACACTTATGTCCACAGTCCTGACACAAACAAGAGATAAGGCTTTTTAGTACATGCAAAAAGCCCAAGTATTAAGTCAAATTGTATGTAATAAGTGAGATTGGTATTTAACTACATGACAACTCCAGGTGAATAAAAAAGACCAAAAGACTACTCTTCCAATAATGGACTTCAGATAATTCAGTTCTATCCCAGCACTGTTCACATGTTTCAGCAGCTTGTATATTAATTTTAAGGATATGTAACATTAAAGCTGGACTAATTTCAAACATAATAGGCATCAAAAGAAATGTAAGTTCTGTGTTTATTTCGATTATGTGAGCATAGGGAAATTCTTAAGTAATCTAAAATTAAAGTGATAAAATATTTCTTTATATACCACTTCATTTTTTTTTTTTTTTTTTTTTGCGGTACGCGGGCCTCTCACTGTTGTGGCCTCTCCCGTTGCGGAGCACAGGCTCCGGACGCGCAGGTTCAGCGGCCATGGCTCATGGGCCCAGCCGCTCCGCGGCATGTGGGATCTTCCTGGACCGGGGCACGAACCCGTGTCCCCTGCATCGGCAGGCGGACTCTCAACCACTGCGCCACCAGGGAAGCCCCTGAATCTTTTTCATATCATTAAGTTCTGATTGCTGTAGCAGGCCTCTAGTGCAGGATGTGGCTTCCTATGCCTGATGTTCCTATCTTTCTACACACACAGTCTTTTGAGGAGACTCTACCACCAACTAGTTGCATGATCTTGGCCAACTGGCCAACTTACATAACTTCTCTGAGCCTTGTGTTAAATTAACATAATATAAAATAATTAACATAATATAAAATAACCCATCTGTGACTTGAGTTCTACCCCAGTTTTGCTGCCCTTATTGTAGGTCTTTGGCATTGTGGTCAATGGTGCTTTGCTGAGTCTCTGGACGCTGACTCAGCAAAGACTGAGTCTTTTTCTCATTTAAACCCTGCTGTCCTTCTGGCCTTGAGCCTCACCTGCTATGGAATTTCAGCACTGATGCTTATTTATCAGATTATTAGCTTCTTGGCATATTGTTAGGATGGCTTAAAATACAGGTATTTCTATATAAATGCAGATGCTTTAACACTTTATCCTTTTTAATAATCAAGCTAAAGAAACTGCAGCCATCAAACTCTGGAGCAGTCTCTTTTATTGAATGTGATAACATTATTGGGTAGCACTCAGTGTTCTTGTGGGGATTAATGCATGAAAATGCCATTTTGCATAACAATGTCAAAAGCCTAACTCTGAAAAGGTCCATCTTAGTTATAAAACTCAAGCAGAGGATTGATACATTATCTTTAGAGAATTCCAAAATGCTTTGTGATTCTGCATTGTATAATATCTCTGACAAGATATAAGAAGAAAGTATTCCATTTAAGTACACAGGTGCAGATCTGATCCCAGAGCTCTGTTTCCGAAGTCATGTTTGTTTCAGGTAAAGGTCACCAAAAAATGTTCCTTTTGAAACTTCAGATATTAGAAGAAAATATGGCAATATTGGGGTGAATAACCTTTGTGTTGATCACTCTGTCAAGAATCCATAAGTATGGGCAGATGAGAAGAGCCTTTGCCTATATTCACAGATTTTTAGAACAAGATCCAATATTTGCCATTATTGTCAACTGCATTTTATTTGACAAATGCAGGCTCAGCAACATCAATATTTAAAACCCTTAATATGATACTCTCTAGGTCGTAATTCTGTAGGGAAAAACACTAGCTTCTCTTCTTTCCACTGTTGAGAATAGTGAAGGGTTCCACATACTTACGTGGTTTTTATTCTTTCTTGTTCCTCGTGGTCCTTTATTTTGTGCCGCTGTTTATCAAGAAATGCCACGTGAAAGTTAATAATAACATAATTTAGAGCAATAATTACATTTTTATTCAATAGCTGTGGGAAAACACTGGGTTGAATAATGAGATAAAAATGAGTGTCTCAGGTCTAACAGGACATTAATCAACATACTAACTGTGTGGGCAAACTGATTTCAGACTGTTATGGCTTAATTTCTCTCAAAATCATTATTTTTAATTTATTGCATAATGTACTTTAAAATATGTGTTGAACTGATCATAAGGAAGCATTAGATTTCAACAGGAGACGCTACTCCTTATCATGTCATGAGTTATCCTCTTTTTATAGTACACGGTATAAAATCGATATTCCTGAAACTCTGACATTTCACAGCTATGTTCAGATAAGACTAAATTAGTTCTGCAACCTCTCTACCTAAATTCAGTTATAATATCATAGCCTAGATATTTTCATAATCCTAATTGCCAAAATATATTTACTACTCCTTGCCGTTTTCAAGGATTTTCACAAAAACTGTTTAAATATCATTGCAGTTTCAATAAATAAGAGTAATCTTCCAAACCCAGAAATCTTTGACCAGTTTCACGTGACAGGAATTCAGTTCTTAACTCTAGATCTTCATTTAACACAAATTTGGTCCTTTCGAGACCTCAACCACGTCTACGGATTCAGCCATCACTGACACACTCCTCATCTTTCAGGAACCGCTTTCAGCGTCCCTGCCCAAGGGAAGCACGCCTCGGCTCCTTCTTCCCCAGTCCAGCCCAGGGATTCATTCTTCCTCTATGCTTCTGAGTAACCTCTGATGCTTCTTCAGCACTTAACTAAACAAAAGTGGAATCATTTGTTTACACGTCAAATTCATTTGTGTGGCTGTTTTTCCTTAAGGCGAAGGACATTTCTATCTTGCATTAAGAGGTCATGATATCTGCACTAATACAGAGAAAAAATTATATAGATAATTCACATGGAGATAAAATAGTTAATTTAAAAGCTGATGTCTGCTGGAGTAAGGTAGAATACTATCGAGGCTCACTCACACTTTTTAGGGAAAACACGATAACAATCTTTTCGTGCTTAAAAAGACATTGAGAACAAAATCCAGTAAGACTGGGTAAATGTGTGTATGGAGTACAAAGTAGAAAGAACTTTAGAGACAAAATAATTGATAGAAATAGGAAAGTCAAGAAGAACAGTGTTGAAGTTCATTAGGAGAATAAAAATAATGATATGCATATTTTATGGTGAAACAAAATGACCTAGTATGAGCTGTCTAGCATCCTGGCCTTGTAAGAATTTGGCTTTCACTCTGAGGGAAATGGGAACTACTGATAGGATTTGGGCGGAGTAGCAACACGATCTTACTGTCCAGGAAAATGTTTGAAAAAAAGTATTTCGAAATGAGAGTGTGCTGCATATAGAAAGGATGAACAACAAGATCCTTCTGTATAACACAGGGAACTACATTCAATATCCTGAGATAAACCAGGATGGAAAAGAATATAAAAAATGTACATATATATATATATAGAACTGAATCACTTTTGCTATACAGAAATTAACATAATATTGTAAATCAATGATATACTTCAAGTTTTTAAAAAAAAGGCAAAATGAAAGTGTGACTAACTGTGTTCAATGCTGCTGACAGAGTAAGATGAGGTCAGAGAATTGACCATTAATAATGGTTTGAGATGTAAACCAGACTTGATTAGAGTGTGTTTAAGCAAAAACAGGAAGAGAAGAACTGGAGATAGTGAATGTGCACACTGATTTGAGGACTTTCTGTATTAAGGGAAGCAAAGAAATGGGGTAAGAGATGACATAATTGGAGTCAGGAGAATTTCTTTTTTAAGATGAAGGGAACAAAATCGTATTTCTGATAAACAGTATCCAGTAGAGGGTAGAAGAATAAATGAAAAAGAAGAGAAAGGGAAGAATCACTGAGGTGGTATCTTTAAGTAGTAGAGACAATCCAGTGCAGAATTGAGGGACTGGCCTTAGATAGGAACACGGACAGTTCACCCATAGTAAGGGGAGGAGGACAGCCTATAAGTGTACAGATGCCACTGGTGGGTAATTGTGGTGTTGGAAGTTGGTAGAAATCGTCTTCTGATTGCTTAAATTTCCTTGCTCAAATAAGAACTGGGACATCAGCTGAGGATGAGGATAGGTGAAAAGGTAGTAGGTACAGATCTGAGGAGAGAAAAGGAGGTTTGAAATAATCATGTGGAAAAGTCAACAGATCAAAGAAATGCAGAAGGGGCACAGAATCAGATGCAGTAATGGTTAGAATTTTGCCGAGTGACTGCTTAAGTGAGAGCTGATGCAGTATTTTATTATCCATACCTATTATTTTAGCAAAGCCTATCAATCAGAGCTGCCTGACCTGCATGGAACTGTGAAGTCAATGAAAAGTAGACTTATTTTTTTGAGCCACAGAGAGGTCAGTCTGGGGGGGGGGGATGGTCTTTGTTATATCTGCTACTGTTAAATAAGCTAATAAACACTTGTTAAAATCTTTCCCATTTCTTTGTGAAAATTTAGCAATGATGTAAAAAATAAAGCCTATATAATAAAGGGATTTCTGGTTCCATTTGCTTTCCAAATTTCCCTGGGTGTCTTACATCTTAACCTATATTCTAATTTCTGGTTCTTAAAATTCTTTGCAGTTTCATAGAACCTAATACAGCTTTTATTTTCTCCATAAATAATTGTTGAATAATGAATGAATAAGATTCATTTTGTGCAAGATTTAGAGTTATACTATCCTATTCTATTAGTTAGTTATTTCTTCTGGTTTTTTTTCTCCCGGAAGGAAGTGGTAGCAGAAAGGCATGAGAATTTGGTTTCATAGTGAAATGTATGCATGCACTGAAAGGTTTCTGACAGGCTTGTTTCATACACTACGAAATAAAACAATCCTCACTCAGACTTGGATGCTGAATATTTTCTTGGCAGTCCACGGTGCCATATTTCTTCAATGGCAGCGTCTCTAAGCAGTGTATACTTTTGTTGGAGACCTTTGGGTTATGACATTTGCCTTTGCCCAAATATGCCTCTGAGAACACAGGGCAATGTTTTCAAAAGAAAACACACACATTCACTGGGAAGTAGATTGGCAATGAAGTTGCAATTGACTAGTGCCCTAAGCCACGTGAGTTATTTGTACGAGTGAGTAGCTATTTCAGAAAAATTAATTCTATTCCTTAGAGGCATTCTAATGTAACTAAAAATGGAAAAGTCAAGCAAGATATGTAGTTATTAGAATGTCTATACCCTCCTTCCACCAGCCACGATTTTCCTTAAGAATAGCACAAATAGAAGCTTACACAGGGTTGGGAAGGATATTGAAAGCGTATAAGGGTATCTAGTTCATCCCTTTACCTGTAGGTCAGATTAACCTAAACTTTATATGGCCCCAAGAGTGCTCCAAGGTTGAGGAAAATTACACATGGTAGAGCACATGTCCCAGTCTACTCCCAAGTGGTGGAGTTGACCATTTTTACTACTTTCTTTCTTCCCTTTCTTCCCTCCCTCCCTCCCTTCCTCTTTCTTGCTTTCTCTTTAATGAAACAAGGGGCACTGTGTTTAGATCTCATACTTTGTCTCTATAGTTCAAAAAAGAAAGCTTCTAGTTTCAAAGACTTTATTCCAATCTTCAAACTGAACTTTTCCTGATTATACTGTCCTCATCTTTCAGAAATACTCACTCATGTGTGATCCTATCAAATAAAGCCTCCTGCAGGCCTCCACATTCACACTCACTCTATGCAGACTGGTCTCTTCCGCTAAGCTATGGCCTGTCACTGCTTGTCAATCATGTTCCACCAGTCTCCACAGAACCTGTTCAGCAAGCTCTACTGTACATGCTTTTATCCTTAAACTTACACCTTGAGAGTTACTTAGTGTACACACAGGTCCATATATATAGAAGGATTTTAGACAAATAAATCTCATTGGGTATATTACATATATTTAAATCTTTCCCTTTTATTTTTTATTCTGTAATGTTAGATTGTAGTCTTCCCTTTCCTCTGTGACTTCCCTCTGTGTATAGCATTTCTTCACTATTATAGTGTTAGATGCCTTTCTTTGAGAATAAATCTAAACCTAACCCTTTTCTTCAGGCAAATTTGAACAAATCCAGCTTAAGTATCAAACAATTTAAATTTAAAACATCTAAAAATGAATCCAATATCTTTATTAAACTATTTCAATATTTAACAACTTTTATTTCCTATTATTTACTTGCTAACATATATATCTATATGTATACATGCATATTTGGGTGTATATATCTGAAATCAGTTCATTTATACAGCCAAATGTATGTTTCACTATACCTGATACTCTATAAAATACTTTTTCTTGTTTTCCTTTAAAAATAAAATGGTTGCCAGAGTCCATGAATGATGTACAATATCTGAATTGGTAGCACTTAGCAATTAGGTAGTTAGCAATGCTAATGTCAGATGCCAGACAAACTGGATGTCAAACAAAGGCTCGCTTGACTTCCCATCCGGTATGAACTGCAAAGCCGGCTATCATTATATACATTTCAGAAGACAAAAGGCAAGTAATGTTCAGAAGTTGGCAGAGCAACTCTGGGTACAATACACAGGAAAGAGGAGTTTAAATACCTGGCATTTGAATCAAAAGTTTGGAAGAGGGAACACTTCTTAGAAAGCAAATAACCTTGTAAAATTTCTCTCTTGTTGAAATATGCAAAGGAGTATATTAAAATCCCAGTATAATTAAATGTTCGCTCTATTTGTTTTGATTTTCATCAGTTTAGATGTTTGTGAATCACGTTTAGCAATTTACTGTATACCCTGATTAAGACTTAACATTATGTCTGGTAATGTACTTTTCATTTCTGGCATTTAACTTGCCTTTTATTTACAGTGTCTATCTAGCCCAATAGTCTTCATCTTTGTATGCACATCTCCACCATTCAAAGTTCCTGAACTAAGTTCCTGAACATATTAACACAGTTGGATAGTTCCCAATTCTGGGAAGCAATTACTAGTGTTAGTTCCATTTTATAGATGAGGAAACTGAAGCACGGAGGTTAAGCAACTTTATCCATGATGCAATAGCTAGAAAGTATTTGAGTATAATCAGTTTAATTATAAGGTCTTAATTTTAACATCATATCAACATTTTTTATTTATATACATGTAATTCTTTTCCTGTCACATAATTGAACTCTTCTATCAATTCTAGCAGTATTTTAGACATTGTTTTAGCTTCTCATACCATAGGATTAACCTTTCATTTGTTCTGTCATCCTTTCTCCATTGAACAAAGAAAGAAGGAGAGAAAAATATATCCTCAATTTTAATCCAGCTATGAAGTTCCTGGGTCAGTATTAGGGAGACATAAGCCAATCTATACTTCAAACTAAGAAATGTATACGGTTCAGTTTCGTGCAACTGTTTTCCCTTATAAAATATTATTTTAATCTGAAACACATAAGCAATATGCTGAGTTTTAAATAAAAATTAATTTGTTCATATATATGTATTCAGCAAAAGGCTTTAATTTTACATGGTTCCAATAAAGCAAACACTTATTCAACCTTAACTCACATAACACCATGTGTTAATTTACATATATTTAGTAGCCAAAAAGCAAGAAAACCATTTATACACAAACATCTATTCATGAGGACCTAATTATTACAGAGTTTTACCAATGGGTTTATCGAAACCTCTTTTTATAAAAATGCAAACATCAAGTTACAATAAATAGTTCTGCATGGCAATTAGAATTATTATCTTTGCAACGTACTCTTTAAGTAGTTCAGGTGGGAGAGATCCAGCTTTATGCAATTTTGATGTGTGACAAATCCAAGAATTGACAGAACCAAGTAAATCATGTGTATTATCATGCCTCATCTGAATGTCTCTACAACATATACAAGTTGAAGGATTAAGTGTGAGGAGAGCTTTCAGAGCTGAGTTGGTGC
This sequence comes from Pseudorca crassidens, assembly GCF_039906515.1. NCBI lineage: Eukaryota > Metazoa > Chordata > Mammalia > Artiodactyla > Delphinidae > Pseudorca > Pseudorca crassidens. The sequence goes on from NC_090301.1 coordinate 74,055,700, forward strand.
TGGGGGCTGTCTTGACACTGATTAAGACCCTGACAGAGTGCACAAAAAAACCATTTGTTGGCATGACATGTCAGATGGATGAAGAATCCGTCTGTGTCTATTGAGTTCAGTTTTCTTTCAAACGGACTTCGAGATCAGCTGCAGTATTTTCAGAGGCAAATAGTACATTGATTTTTAATACGGGCATTATGCAAAATATGTAGTAATGAAAACTTTTTGAAGAGGCTTTTCTATATAGCATTAGTAAGCACAATGAACAATTGTGCATTAATATGAGCAGTGTTTCCTTCCATCTTCTACTTCTAAGAGCCACTTTTTAAAACAGCGGCTCCCATTAAAAGGCTAATTCTCTTTCTACCAATGACTAAACTGTGTGGTGAGGTTCATTTTGTTTGGCACTGAAAAATAAATGATGGAAAATTGGAGCTAACAATATGTTCTGATTATTCCTACGGTATACAATATTCTCTGAATGTGACAAACCATGTTTATCCCACTAGGGAGAGCGAGTAAGGGAGAGAGAGATTCCCCATGATTTATTGGCATGCATAGTGCTGTTTAATAGCCATTTTCTTATTCTACCTTGACACTGACATATTTTATTTCATTTCCAAGAATTAAGATTTTCATATGCAAAATCTTACCTAAATGTTGTATTGACTATGAGAAATATTTGGGGCAGTAGTTGAGACCGTTGGGTCCATCAAGTATTACGTTTCCCTTGTTATTATTCTAAACCATGTGGGGTATTTTATTGTTTATAAGATGTTTAAAGTAGTTTATTTCCCATATTTCTATATTAGAAAAAAAATAGTAGCACAGAGTAAGCAGAACATGACTCTAGAATGCCAAATTATTCAGTTAAGAACACATACAAGATTATCACCATATATACCCTTGTTCTCGCTATATTTCTAACTTAAAACCTATGCTCATACACAGCAGCACTAACCAATAAGGCTGGCTATCCCAGTATAAGAAAAATACACATTCCAAGCAATCATTGTATTAATATCTGCTCAGTGGTGAACTGCTTATGCATGAAAGATGTTTCTTCTGAAAAGGGCAAGGGGAACCAAAGGACCACAAACTGTCTCTTTCATAGTTCTAGTTGAAGTGAAAAATAAAAACCTTAAGATGACTGTCCAGAGTTATGAGTATAATCTGTGATCAGAGAAGACAGTAAAGATAATGACTCAACGTATGAAACTTGATTCTAGTTGAGTTTGTGACAAAATACAGAACAGCAATATACCAAATAATTTTAAAATGTGTAATATTTAATTGTGTATTAAATATATATATAGTGAGATATAACCTAGAGGGGGAAAAATAGCATCTTTAGTTAATTGGTATCGTTATTCTTAAATTTTTGTGTATGTATTGTATAGTGAGATAAAAACCAAATAAGTAATTATTATGGTGTCATTGAGAACCAAGGAGGTTTGGTAAGGGAGAAACAGGATACAGACATAAGATAGATGAGATTAAGTAAAAGTTCTGTAGTCCTGATGAATGATAAGTAATTGTGATGTATTAAAAAAACATTCTTTAGCTAAGTCTACTTAAAAAAATCCTAGAAACAATGATCTAGCAAGATCCCTAGATCCTCACAGTGGTCTCTAATAACACTTTTCTCTAAAAGAATACGAGGATCCTTGGGGGAAATGGCAGATTCCACACCTTGGGCAGGATATATAATTATGAGCCTGAAACAGTTTGTCACACCAAAGCAAGGAAACAGACTGATAGGGTAATCATAAAATGACTTGGAAGACTACTTGATGTTTTTAATAGTACAAACTGGGACAGTTTAGCATCAGTAAACGTGGAACATGCAAGGAACTGAAATACAATACATCTAAAATATTTAAATCAATGAGGTGATAATAATACTTCTTAAAAAACCCCACAACTCATCGCTGGCCTCCGGAGGATGTCAAGAAACCAACTTACTTTTAAAACTAGCAAATAAAATACTTATTCTGCTTCTATACAATTTGCACTTCAAGGTAACCAAGTAGATGATGAGAGGAATTTTCTCTTTATTGCAATAGTTCAGCTAATAACTGAAGAAGGAAAGACACAACTAAAATGACCATTTTTATAAAATAATGAATTTAGGCCAGAGATCAGCAAACTTTTTCTGTAAAGGGTCAGGTAGTATTTCAGACTTTGAGACTCATGTGGTCTCTGCTGCAACTCTGCTGTTACAGCACGAAAGATACTATAAACGATACGTAAATGAATAAATGTCTTTGTTTCAATAAAACTTTACTTACAAAAATAAGCTGCATGACAACAAATCATGGGCCATAATTTGTTGACCTCTGATATAAGCAATGATCATCAATGACTGCTAACATTATAGTCATTATGTAGTTTTACTTTATAATGTATATACTATAATAACATTGTATATTACTAGAAATGAATAAGCTTCATCATATCAAGAATAGGGTATACTCATTTTTATTATGCTTATTGATTATGTCATTTTAGAATCTTTGATCAATGAAAGTGAAAGTGTAGTTATAGGAAACTTCTGAACTTAATACATAGCATAACAAGGTGAAAGTCCCAGAAACAAATATGCAATAAAATTATATTTCAGGTTTTACAGAAATGCTAAAATCTTTCAAATTACACTTCTATCCTTTATATACCCAGCAACTAGTTATGTATAAGAAGCATTTGAATTTTTATTTTATGATACATAATATTTGACTTGATGATTTCACTTCATTTAAATTATTTATAAGAAAGCATCACATATCTCTTTAAAAGATATTTCTTGGGGGCTTCCCTGGTGGCGCAGTGGTTGAGAGTCTGCCTACCGATGCAGGGGACATGGGTTCGTGCCCTGGTCCAGGAAGATCCCACATGCTGCAGAGCAGCTGGGCCCGTGAGCCATGGCCGCTGAGCCTGCACTCCGCAACGGGAGAGGCCACAACAGTGAGGAGCCCGCGTACCACAAAGAAAAAAAAAAAAAAAAAAAAAGCTATTTCTTTAAGATTTCTAACTTCTTTTCTCAATCTCCATAAATACATATTATTGGTTTATGTAAATACTGTGATCATTATTATTATAGTCACAACTATCATTCATTAAGTCTCAACCATGTTGTAGGCACTTTGTATATATTCATTAAATTTTTAATATTTAAAACAACCTTGGAGCGATGGCCTTACTACCACTGCATATTAGAAAACTGAGATTTGGAGAAGGCAATGAATATTCCTGAGGTTTTAGTCTTAAATAAAGAGCTAAGTTTCAGGCTTAGATCTGAGTCTCTAGAACTCACATTTTTTCCAGCCTACACCACTATATAAAGTAACTAAAGCCATGTGTCAGAAACCTGTTGTTATTATGGAGACACCACCAGTCCAGCCTAATGGCAAATGCAGTCTTCTTTATTCCAAGTGAATATCATACACTTACATATTACTGGCAAGCAAGGGGAACTGGATAGAGAAATAGAAATGATACCAACTGTCTGGAATGTGTATTCCACTGAAAATGTTAAGATGATATTCTCAGTAAAAAAAAAAAAAAAAAGATCAGTTTGAGGTGACCTAGTATATGATTTCAAAGTACACGAAGGCTAAATTAATCCGATTCCAGAAAATGTAACATATGAGAAAAATAAAGTCAAGAATAATGTATCATCTAAATATTAGGAAAAAATGTATTACAAATAGATTTTGTTTACTACAAAGTTAAGAACTTTTTATTTTAAATAATGTGTATCTGAGGACTTTTCTTAGAGCATCATATTTTTAACATTTTGGTATGTAGATTCACTTACATAAAATGTCTTCAAAATACATTTGGAGGATTATAGAGTCAAATTTATTCTTTTATTTACAGTGATATTCCATTAAAGTTAAGGCCCTGGGACTTGGAGCTCTGTCCAAAAATTAAAATTTGGATCTCATTCTCTTCTCCAAGAAAATGATTGTAGTGAGTTTTGCCAGTTCTTTTGAAAATCACAAATTTTTCATAATCACAATTCAAATAAGTTGCGACTCTCCAGGACAAACCTACACATTTATCAGTCATTGATTCTTCAAATGGTCACGCAGCCCTTCTCAGTGCATTGGTACATACTGTACTCTCATATTCTTCACTCAACTCATACTGAATATGAACCTCTTCATTTCTTTATAGGTTTCATTTTCTCTCTAGCTTCAGGTAACACAACCTGTTGTCTGCCTGAAATTCATTCCCACCACTCCTCCCTGGGATAACTCCTCCCATAATTCAGGGTTTAGAAATTACTTCCCGCTGGAAGCTTTTGCAGACTTTTTACATTTGTTTGTGGCACACAGAGGGATTTCTATTCAAAGCATGGACCTATTCTAACTCCTTCCAGCATGGCAGGTGTTGGGTCTTTATCTTGATATTTGACGCATCCTCTCTCCTCCAGGGCGTGGGAGTTAATGTTTCTACTTTACTAGTTTGCTGAAATAAAATCCCAACTCCTTGTCAACAAAACACAAGGGGAAGCTGTTAGTTTTTCATGGGAAAAAAGTGATTGTGAAAACAGGAACACTATACATTGGAAAACATCAGGTTGCAGCTGCAGGCTAAGTAGAAAACTAAAAATCACCATGAATACTCTTTCTTCCATCACTATTGGATAGTACAGTGGGACTCATATCTTATCTCTAAAGTATATCCAAGGAAAGGGAAAACAGAGGCTTGTCCTCTGCTGCTGGTGTGACACCTGTATTGACAATCCCAAATCCAGTTTGTCCAACCAGTTTACTTGAGGCAGTCAATTTTTTTTCTGTGGAACTTTAAGGCTTCCATTCAAAATGGCCCTTGGTTGTTTTCCATTGGGTATCTACATGTAATACAATTGCTATACCAATTGCTAGTAACCAAGATGGTGAAGCCAGCTATTTCTTTGACTTCAACTAGCTGAAAATCTGGTAGTATCTGCTGCAATTGTAGCCCAGGTTAGAACTCTGCTAGGAGTAGGAAGTTTCTAATGAGGTGAAAGAATAGACCATCCAAAAGTTCAGAGTTTGTGGAAATAGTAAATATCTGTTCACTTTATTTTATCAAGGACATCCCCTGATTATCTCTTTAGAATGAGGAGCAGACCCAGTTCTCTAATTAAAAAGCCCTGCTTACTAGGAAAAACAGCCCCAGGGACATTCCATTTCAGGTGTTTAAAAAGGCAAATGCGAAGCTTGAATTTTTGTGTGCATGCATGTGTGCTTTAAGTATTTGAAACATGTCCTGAATAACACTGCACATCTAATCTTGGATGAGATGCCCCCTCTATATGCTCTTATAGCATCTTTTACTTCTACCGTCATAGCATTTAACACACTACATTGACTTGCTAATTTAAAATCTATAAAGGCAGGAACTATACTGTTCTTCATTTTTGTGTCTGTAGTACCTAAAACAGCTCCAGACACAGAATAAGAAGTCAATAAATATTAAGTGAGTGAATATCACATCAATGATAAAAGAATGGACTGTGGGTATCCTTTTTACAACTCTTAACATATTCATGTAGATTTTTTACATGTATTTGTTTATCCCAAATATCATTCATGCAATGAAAAGCATAGCAACGTAAAAATTGTATGACTCCCTCTATAATGATAAAACTAAAACCCCATTGATCTTACTGTTCTGTTCTCCCATCCACAAAATACACAGGAAGACAAGAGAAGTCCAAAAACACTTTGCAGGCTACTCAACGTTTATGCATTTTCAGGTGGTTGAAAACAGCAGCAGATAGATACTTTTTCAATTAATTTTAAATGAAAAGACAACCTGAGCAGAGAATTCCGTAGCAGAGACCATAGTCAGAATGCCCTGGCACCAAGTGTCTCAAGATTAAATCAAGGGCAGATTAAATACCTGCTGTGTCATAACTCAGTGACAAACCCATCATACTACATTTTTCTTCCAAAAGCATTTTTGAATAGAATGTTACTAAACAGAGTTCAATTTTAGAAGTAAAAGATTGAAAGGTCATTTAGTCCTTCCTCAAAGGACCTGAAAACTTCCTCTTTACAATACAGCATATAGTATTTTCTCCAGTTTAGTTTTTTATATATTAAATGTTTTGTTCAAATTTCCACAGAAACTAATTTCTGTGAATTTGGACCCCCATTTCTCTTCGAACAAGAGTCAAAGAACTTAATGATTTGAATCCTACTATGTGACCTGCCCTCTGCCACCAATTACACTAAGCTCTTCTATTCCCCTACATCTTGACCACCCCTTCTAGCTTCCTTGCTCTTCCTTGTACAGGTCAGGCGTGCTCCCACCTCAAGGCCTTTGCGCTGGCTGCTCACCCTGCCTGGACATCCTTCTTTCAGAAATCACCATGGATCATCATTCTTGCCAATTTCACATCTTTGTTCAAATGTTATCTCCCAGTGAGACCTTCCTTCCCTACCTGCACTGGAACCTTGCCCCAGCACTTCTCATCTTGCTATTCAGATATACATCTCCCATAGTATACACCACTTTCTAATATGCTATATAAATTACTATTTAGTATCCTCAGTGTGAGTTTTTCCCCCATTAGGGTGTAAGCTCCAGGAGGGAAGATCATTTTTTTCTCTCTCTAGCACCCAGGACAAACAGTACCTGGCATATGTTAGGAAATATTCATTGAACAAATAAAAGTAATTGTTACATATCAAAAAATAAAGTGTGTAGTTCTTCAAAGGACTTAAAGAGGGTGAACCACTTCTTGAAATGCTTACTTTAAAAGAGCAGAATTTTATATGCAGTTTGATTACAATTATGTAAAGAGAAATTTAAAAAGCAACCAAACCTCCCACGCAAAGAGATTAAAAAGAAGAAGAATGGAAGACTATACACACAACAATAAAACTCACAGAAATTGAAATCCTATGATGAAACCATGGGTAATTTTTTTCCCTTCCTTTAAATTTTCTGCAACGTATAAATTTTTAAAGAAACATTATTTTAGTGTTTAAAATAAACATGAGAGAAAAAGAAATACATAAAACGGTGTTAAAGTTTTTCTGTGAAGAAATGCAGAGATTTTCAAATAGCTTCTATGACCAATCCCCAAAGAGAATCTAAATTTAAGAAAATTTCTTTTTATTTTCTTGAGACTTTTCTTTTCAGTTAAGTGTCATTGAGGCTTTTAAGTTCAGAGTTCTTTGTCTGAAAACCTCGTTAGAGAACACTGGCATCTTCAAGCACATATCTTAGTTCTAAATCTGGGTGGTTTTATTTTGTCTTCTGCTTCCTTCTGTAAAATTGAATAGGAAGACTTACTTAGACTGGAAGGGTTATTTTAACCACATTTAGTTGTAGAAAAACCCAGCTGTTTTCAGGAAAGGGAGCTTTTAAACTAAATAGAAACAATTCTGTTATTCGTAACATCAAACTACATCTCATGAAAGCAAGTGCTGCCCAATTTAATAGTGGAAAAATTTTATAATAAACAAATGCCTTTGACATCAATGACAGTTAAGTGTTGCTGGGTTTTAGCAAATGGATCACTATTTATCACAAACACCGTACATTAACTTGGATTCTTTTTTAATTTTTATCAAAAAAGGTAACAAAATAGTAGGGAAGAGTTCATACCAAAAAACCCCTTCCATCCCACCTTTTACAAACTGCAATCCCACATAGAGGCACCCCTTTGAATCTAATGAATCCGTATCTATTTGGATTATCTACTTGATTCACACACACTATCTCCCTCCATTCTCTCTTTCGTGGTACTCAAATTTGTTTGAATCTTACATTGGTTGAATATCTAAGTTTAATTAAAATGTTTTAACATGTATTTCTTGTTCCATACACTTTCAGAAATACCTGTGTAGTCTTATAAAAAATTCCAGGATAGTCCTTATTTTTATTTTTTGCTCAAATTAAAAAAAAAGCTTATTTGCACCTCTACCCACTTCCTTCCTATTATATTCTTACATTTTAACTGCATCTTCCTTTTTAAGAATATAATTATTTAAAAAATGATTAAAGTTTATTGACAAAATTTTCCAGTTTCTGTAGTGACCATTCTTTTTGTAATCATTCCTTGCCTCTGTTTATATTCTCCTTGTGAAACACGGCCCAGAGTAGTTCTTTCTGGGAGGGTGTATGAGTGATTCGTTTTTGTGTATCTGAAAATGCACTTATTTTGTCCTCACTCTTGAATAATAGTGTGGCTTGTAATGATTTCTAGAAATTACTGATTTCTAGGAATAACAGCATTTTGAAAATAGTATTACTTTGTTTTCTGGCACCATTTTTGCTAGTGAGAAGGCTACTTTTATTTATTTATTTATTTATTTATTTATTTATTGGCTGTGTCGGGTCTCAGTTGCGGCACATGGGATCTTCATTGCGTCATGTGGGATCTTTCGTTGAGGCACGTGGGCTCCTCTCTAGTTGTGGTGCAGGGGCTCTAGGGCACGTGGGCTCAGTAGTTGTGGCGCGCGGGGTTAGTTGCCCAGCGGCATGTGGGATCTTACTTAGTTCCCCGACCAAGGATCAAACCCACGTCCCCTGCATTGGCAGGCAGATTCTTAACCAATGGAACACCAGAGAAATCCCCTTATTTCATCCTTTTATAGGTAATTTGTCACCTTTCTGGTAGATGATAAAATTTTCTTTTTATAACAGATGCTCTGCAGTTTTATTACAATATGTCTAGATATTTATCTCTGTCTTACTCAGGACCTGTGTACATTATTTTTTTACATTTCTTGAAAGGACTCACCATATTACCCTCAGTATTTCTTCCTAGTTATTTGCTCTATTCTCTTCTTCTGGCTTTATTGTTGGATGTATCTTGGAATATCTCAATCTTTTCCTATGTTTGCTGGGTTTTTTTAATCGCTCTTTAATATTTTTTACTTTTGATCACTCTGTGTTGCAACCTGGATAAAACCCCTGGTGCAGTCTTCTGATCATGAATTCTCTCTTCATGTCTATCCATCTAGATATTAATTCCTTCTCTTGAGATTTTTAATCCCAATTTTTGTTAATTTCCAGCATTTCTAATTGGCTCTTTCTTATATGTCCAAGACTGGTCTTTTAACTTTTTAATAATTATTTTAATTAATTAACAAATGGTTTTGTTTTTAAATTTCTTAGTTTTTTTATTTTAGTAGATATAATTTAATCTTTTATGTCTTTGAGATTCTAAATATGTTTATAAAGTCTTTTTCAAGTTGGTTTACTATTTTTATTTTGTCTGCATTTATTTATTTCCCAGTAGTTGAGTAGTTGATTTTAATTTTGTTTGCTGTCTTTTTTACCATTAGTTTTTAATAAAAATTTACAGATCTTTCTTGATTGGGAATTTGTTCATTCTTGCCCTATCTATCTATCTATCTTCATTTATTTTTGTCTGGCCAAAACATTGTCTGTGTTGGAAGCATGTTACTCCTATGCTGCAGAATAATTATGAATACTTCACATCCAGATACTTGAGCTAGTGGGTGGCTTGACCCAGGCCTCAGAGGCAAGATTGAGTCTCCTCCTTTTTTCTTAAAAATTCAGTACAATTTACATAAGGCTTAGTTTCATCAGTGATCTGCTACAGCTCTATTCAGTTCACTCCCTAGGTTAGGGATTTTTTTTTTTTTAACATCTTTATTGGAGTATAATTGCTTTACAATGGTGTGTTAGTTTCTGTTGTATAACACAGTGAACCAGCTATACATATACATATATCCCCATATCTACTCCCTCTTGCATCTCCCGCCCACCCTCCCTATCCCACCCCTCTAGGTGGTCACAAAGCACCAAGCTGATCTCCCTGTGCTATGCGGCTGCTTCCTACTAGCTATCTATTTTACATTTGGTAGGATATCCTATTCCAGTTCCTGATTTTAAGCATGACCTTTCTTCTACTCTCTTCACACTTGAACCTCATTCCTCAACTAACAGATCAACTATGCAGCAGGCCCCAGCCTCTGCCTGACTTACTACTTCACATTTCTCTTCTGATTTAGATTGATAATGAGGTTTACTTTGCTGTTCAATGTGGCTATGTTTTTTTCATTTGATCTCTTCCTGTACATAGTCAGAGGAGACTTTCAGAAGGAGAATGGGTTGTATAGTAGAGGAGTAGTATGCAGTTGAGTTAGTGGAAATAAAATGAGTTAACAGAATTGAAAAGGCAGTATGCATTAATAGGATCTAACAGACAAAGAAGAGAAGCCAGCAAACTATGAGAATAGTGACATAGGGAGTAAAGAGAGATAAGATCTCAGTAGGACTTAATTGAGTTGAGATAAGGTTTTAGAATTGTCCATTCAGCATTCTTGGATGTCTTGAAAAAATGATTTCAGTTTTTTTATAATTATATTATAGGGAAGGAACTGGGTGACTATAAAGCATACAGCAGTTATAGGTGGAAAAACACATCACCTAGAGACGGAACATGAGGTGAACAAGAGAAGAATGTGGGTTATTACTAAGGTCTTACAGTGGTCCTACATGTTTTAGATTTTTGTGTACAGCACCACCTCTTGTGTCTACCAATGACTTCTTTGAGTCAGTGTAGACCACTAATTTTCAACTCTTTGACTTCCCAATAAAATCACCTAGTGACCGTTTACAAAATATTAATGCCCAAGCCTCGTTTCCAGAGAGTCTTATTTAATCGGTCTACTGGAGGGCCTGGCATTTAATATCTTTAGAGCACCTCAGATGCTTCTAATGTGTGGGCAGGATCGAAACACTACTAAGAAATATTAGGTAGATAAACTTAATATAGTTGCCTATCCGTATTGTCTGGACTCTACCGTATTTTGACCACAATACCTGAAAGTAACCTTGGACAGAGAAATGGTAGAAATCCATTCTCTTAAGAAGCTGTGTAAATTGGCTTACGTATTAGCTTCCTATTGATGCTGTAACAAATTCCACAAACTAAGTGCCATAGAACAACCCAAATGTATTATGTTATAGTTCTGTAGGTCAGAAATCCAAAATGGGTCTTACTGGGATGAAATCAAGGTGTCAGCATGTCTGTGTTCCTTTTGGAGACTCTAATGGAGAGTTTTGTTCCTTAACTCTCCCAGCTTCTAAGAGCCACCTGAATTCTTTGGCCTTTCCATCCTTTTTCAAACGCCAGCAATGTAGCATCTTCAAATCTCTCCCTGGCTCTAACCCTCTTGCTTCCCTCTTAAAGGGAATCGCTCTTGTGATTACATTGGGACCATGGGATAATCCAGGATAATCCTCTTATCTCAATGTTCTTAACTTAATCACATTTGCAAATTACATTTTGTCATGTAAGGTAACATATTCATAGATTCTGGGGATTAGAACATCGGCATCTTTGGAGGAGTGCATTATTCTGCCTATCACAGTTCAGGATAGAAATCATCATAGCAACTTGATGATTAGATCACGCCCACCCTCTCCTGAAGTCCAGGGAGACTAGACTTTTTCGGATGGGTTTATGGAAGTAGATCATGCAATCATATTGTCAAGAATTGCTATGTGGTTTGAATAGAAAGGGATATTTCAAAACATGAGCTTATACTGCTGTGGTGTGAAGTCTGATGCATCACTTTCAACAACATCACCTTTTTCCCTACTTTGTCAGATAAAGACATTAACTGCTCTTCCTCTATCTCTTCTCCCGCTTTTCCTAGCCTACCTTTTGTCTATTACTCTTGCATTTTTACCTGTTAACACTGTTAACATTTAAATTCTGTTCTGTAAGCAAAAGCTGTCTTCCAAACTCTGGCCATGAATCGATTCTACAAACTGGAAAACACTATAAAACTTTCTATTATTATGGTTATGTAAAGATTTTTCACTGCAGAGCCAATTAGTGTGCTAGAAATATAATTTTTTGTCTCTTGTTCAACTGTTATGACCTCTGGAAGACTTGACGGAAAATGTTCCTAAGGTCAACAAAAACAACAACAGCAACAAAAATGGATTCTATTTTCCTAGGCTATAATTATGAATCTAAGCAATCATATTTTCAGTTGTTTCATACTTTGATCACGATGTTTTTGAGGGTATTTTCTTCTGGACTTTATTTTCTTCTTTAAAAAGAAACGATTTGTCGTTTTTTGTAGCCACAGTTTTTTCAGGCTTTTAAAAAAACCACCTAATTTATTGAGTCTGCCCTTTTCCACGAAACCTCTTCTCAGAGTCTTCTATCCTCTGGCTCCAGTTTTCACTGGTTGTTAGTGGGATTGTGGACAATTAGTATTCTCAAACCTCCCTTCTTTGCCCAATTGGATTGAATTAAACTACATACTCTGGGATTGATCACTTCTTCCTCATTCTTAGAAGACACACTTACTCTGCTGCAGTGTATCTTTAAGTAACAGCATGTGGAAGGGATGTAGGTGAAGTAAACTTCCTGAATTCTTGCATGTAGGAATGTGTCTTTATACTACCCTCATGTAATGAAAAGTTTAATTGGTTATAGAACTGTATATTGAATATATTTATGTATATGTCTATATGTTTATATGTGTATATATATTTTTCAGTATATTCAGAACATTGAGAACATTGTAGTATTTTAGAATCCACTTGGATAATTCATGATCCTTCTGTTTTTCCCTCTGGAAGATTTTAAGATTTTCTATTTATTTCCTAAAATTTCAGTGTGTTCTCATGTGGACCGGATTTTTAAAAATTCATTCCATTGAATAATCAAGTACACTTTTAATCAGAAAACTTATTCTTTACCACTTTTGGAAAATGACCTTTTTTTTAATCTTAGATAATTTCCCTCTGTCTTCTTTCACTATTTCTTTTTCCCAAACACTTATTAGTGAAATGAACTTCCTGGGTTGCTGGCTTCTTTTTTATTTATTTTCTATAATTTTGATCTCTTTACCTTTTTATTTCTCTTTGGGAATGTCTTTGAGTTTATCTTCAAATATTTCAATTTTTAAATAAGTGCTAATCAATACATCCTTGTCTCATTCTCTAATTATCTTTTTATAATATCTTGGGTTTTGTACTTGTTCCATGGATACTGTATTTTCTCAAATTTCTTTGAGAAAATTACATGTGCTATTTAAAAATCCCAGTCTGTGATAAGTTAAGGATCTTGCATCACAATGTAAATGAGTGCTCTTCTGTCTTTATGGAGAAGGTCTTGCAATGAAAGTCTTAAAAAAAAAAAAAAAAAAAGGAGAAAACAAGCAGCTAGCTCAAGAGTGTGATGCTTAACGCCATAGCTGGTTTAGATTCTGACACAAGCTTCTTACCTCTCTAGGACCAATAACAAATACTTAAGTACCAGCAGCCAGGCTGAGGACCACAGTGTATATTAAACCCCTTGCTGCTGCCTGAATAATCTCTTTCCTCCTGTATACATTTTTCTGTTTGTTTACTTCCCTCTCTCTCTTTGGTGTTACCAAAAGAGTGATGATTTATACCTAAGAGGGAAGAAATTGGTACCTAGCGTGGGTTACCTGTGTCATAAGGTCCATAACATTGTTTTCCATCAGTCTCACCTGTGGGTGAGAATTCCAGTCAGGAGCTCCACATGAAGTGGGCAGAATAGGTTATCTCAGGTAGAAACCTGACTCTTTTTGGAACCTCTTGAGTTCAGGAATGAGAAGAGCTTCACTGCCCCAAAGATTTAGTTTTCTACAGGCATTTTAGGCCATATCTTCAGAGAAGACCTATCGTTTTCTACCTGGAGGTAAATGTTGGCTACCTATAGAGCCATATCTGCATTTGGCCTTTATAAACGTTTTTAAAATTTCTCCCCATTTTCATCTCTGAATCTCAGACCAGTCCTCTCCATTAGGTGCTAACTCTGCACCCAGGTTTTCCCACTAATTCCGTTGAGAGAAAACTGGCTTCTCTGTAGCTCTGCTGTAGTGTGTTCTGGGCTGTGGTGTTCCCATTTCATCCATTTACCACGCTTATCTGTTTTCTGCCTTTCAGAAGTTTGTTGAAATCTATTTATTTCTGACTCACCCCTCAAAATCTCTTATGCATTAGGAGATTATGTCTTTCTATACTTCTATGCATTTATTCAGATGGGAGGACGGTCCTGGTAAGGACCAGAGAAAACATGTATGTCTAGCAGGTCACTGTAAACTGAAAGTTTATCAATATGACTTAAAGCCCAGAATGAAAGAAACCAAACATTAAAAACAAGCTTGGTAACTTTTTTTTTTTTTTTTTTTTTCGGTACGCGGGCCTCTCACTGTTGTGGCCTCTCCCGCTGCGGAGCACTGGCTCCGGACGCGCAGGCTCAGCGGCCATGGCTCACGGGCCCAGCCGCTCCGCGGCATGTGGGATCTTCCCGGACCGGGGCACGAACCCGTGTCCCCTACATCGCCAGGCGGACTCTGAACCACTGCACCACCAGGGAAGCCCTTGGTAACTATTGCTGTCTAGTTTAAGAGTGACTCAGAGGGCAGTGACAACAAAGCAAATAGTTCTATTACATATATATGCATTTTCAGATAATTTGTGAGCTTGGTTTCATACATATCTATGTAACTGAGTCACAAATTTTTAAAACACAGCATAACAAATATAGGGAGCTATTCCATTCATTCTAATTCCCTAAAAAAAATAGGTTAAAAGTAGACATTTCTAAACTTGTAAGTACTGACAAAGAAAGAATCCCTTACTCATACTATACACATCCAGCTACCTTAACTTTCCCTTTCCCTAGTTTTTTCTAGAGAAAGTCCCTGTGCAGGGTGGGAATGTGTCCAAACTACACACCTCTTCCTTTCAGGGTCCTGGATGTGCTGCCTGCTCATCTTTCCCTCCCAGGGGTCATTTATAACCCATTAATTTCCCCTCAGGAAAACTTTGGTGGTTGCTGTGGTCACTGCCTTTGATGTTGCTTTTCTCTCCCAAACACAATACTCCCATTCTCCCTCTTCTATCTCCTGCAAGGTCACCTCGGAATCATCCTTTGCACCCTGAGCAATTCCTTCCATTTGTGACTACAGGGAGAAACAATGGCCTCAATTATGGCTCATAAGCATTCATGATACACCTGTAATAAAGAGGGAGGGAGAGTCTCCAATTGTGAAGTGAGATGAGACATAATCACAAGCCAGCACCGGGCACTGCTAGAGCCTTTGAGTGGGCCCAGGAGTATCCTTCAGAATTTCCACCCATCTCCACCTACATCCTCATCCTCTTCTAATTAAACCTGCTTTCCTCAAGCACCAGCATTTCCAAAATATTCCTTTTCAGTTTTGTTATTTTCCTGTGTTGTTTGATTGCTAGTATGAAAACACCCATAATTTTTATAGGTTTTCTCTGAAAATGTAAAACAATGTTTCAACAACATTGTATATGGGGGGGGGGGGGAGTTGGCCTGAGCTCCTAATCACTGTTATGATATTGTTGCTACATGAAAATGCATTCTAAGTTCCACACAAGTGAGTTACAAATGAACTCTCAGAATATAACCCATGCTGGGTGAGGGGACTGTCTACATACATTGTTTGAGAACCACTGTAGCTCCATTCTGTCAAGCATCAAAAAGTCTGCAGCTTTGCATGTAAATAAATTATTCTCCAACCTCAACAATTTTGCAGCAAGTATCTGCTCACTTTTGGAAGTTCATTTATGTTCCTTCACCTGGTGTAAATTGTTCAAACTGATCACTTAAACCAGAGGATCAAATTAATACTAACAAAAATAGTGAGAAGCCACACAGAAAATGTGAAAACAGCCCACTTTAGGAAAGACTATGACAAAAAATAAACAGATATATAAAACATTTGGCTACTTATAAAATGTCTGAAGACATTTTAAAAATCAGGAAATGAAAGAAGTGCTACGGAATTAGAAAAAAATTTAGAGTATTAATAAGATATTTTGTCTTATTAATAAAGTTTTCTTGAAAGAAACCTGGGACAGTAACCATTAATGATCTATTAATACCTCTTGCTTTTCCAGCCAGGACCAGATGTACAAGCAAATTTTTTGAAAAGTTGAAAAATATGTTTTTCAGATTTTTGCCACTAGTATAAGCATTCCTTTTTGACCAATTGATTAAATTACAGTAGCGATACCTACTTGAATCATTTTGGGCTCGTTTCGATATAAGAAAAAAAAACTGGGAACCATTATTATTTATAACTTGAGCATCATGTTGGAAAATGTCACTTGAATTTTGCTTGAATTCTACTTCCTATGTGAAAATGAAACGGCCACACAAGTTACTCTAAATCTATGGTGTGTGTCTGTGTTAGCACTCAGAGACAGGAAAAATGTGTTTCTTTCTCTTTCCATATGTAAAAAGCAGTAACCTTACTGATTTTTTTCTTGTTTTATCCTGGAAGAAATGACATCGTCCCCCAACCCTCGTACACACATAAAATTATGTTGCTGGCCTCAAAGGTCAATGAACACATTCATGCAGAAAGACATCAATGGCTATAGGGAACGGGCTCTCTCTTATCCTAATAAGGACTTGCATATTTTGTCCAAGAGAGATTTCTACAAGGACATATTCTTCTACAGGTAGTAGTAAGCAAATTCCTTAGGTTCAAAGGGGGATTCAGTGAAAATATGGTCTAACAGAAGGAGATTGACTAGCCAGGCTTACCTGGTAGGGCTGTTTGTGTTTGGTGGCAGACCTAACACAATTGCTTTTGCCACCTATGCACCCCTCAAATACTGCCACTGGAAGATTAGTTTCCTTTGCCTCAGGTATGAATCCTGATAAACACAATGTGGTAAGGTGTCACTAGATGTGGGAGAGATAAAGGTCAATTTGACTGTGACAGAAGGAGGACATTAGTGGATCGCTTTGTCAATTTGAAGCATACTGATGATGTAGGAGGAGTTGAGAAAGTACAAAACTTTGGTTTTGCCGCATGGAATGGGGTTCTTTATAAAATGTGCTTCCACTGAGATAATGTTGCTGGTTTAAATGTGTCTTCATACGAATGAACAGGAAGGCTCAAGTTCTGTTTCATTTTTAAAATGTTTTTCTATCCAGTTTCAAGTTCTACATGCTTTTTGTAAGCTTTGGGGGCCGTAGCTTTCCACCCCCCCTTGCTTTTAAGGAAGGTAGGGAAATGAGTTATGTGATCTCACACATGAGGAAAAACTAAAAGAGCACCAAAATTAAAAATTAGAACCCTGGGTTTGCATAGCATAAATGACCACATTAACTTTCTGACTCCCAATTCCTCACCTGCCAAGTAAAAGTAATAAGAGATGTTTACTTACTTCACAGGGTTTTTATAAAGATAAAATAAGATGACTTCTACGAAAGCAATTTGTAAACTTTTAGCACTAATAGAATTAAGTGACTTAAGATTTTCCAAATTGATCGCAAAAAAGCTCAAAATGGTTTCTCAGAATTTTTACGTACAGCAATATTGAGTGAGTCAAATATTTTTTTTGCAAATGAATCCTATGAGGAGCATGTGATCTAAACATTAAACTCTAATTCCCTTCAAATCCAGCTTCGACATTAAAGATAACATACACATAACAATCCAGGTATTCCAAATCGCAAGAATGAAAAGAGGAAGAAAAATCAGTTTACAGGCACAGATATGTGCTACCTCTCCAACTTCAGGTCTGTATTTATTTCACAATTAGATTTTCCTCTTGAAGAAACTCATTGCTCCTTATTGGTATTTTATTTAGTGAGAATTAGTTAAATGAAAAGGAATGGAACATGATGCTCACATTCCTTTCATGAAGTAAATTTTATCTCAGACTGTTGAAAGAAAGATGAAGAACTTGCTCTGTCCTAGTCCCCAAAGGACTGTGAGCCTTCATAGCACGGGTACCTTTCTTTAAATATATTTAGCCTGGAAGCTAGCAAAGGTGATACATACAGGACTAGCAGGAATGGTGATTAATTTCATTATGAGGGAGAGAAAAAAAATTATAAGAAATTTCTAAACTGGCTCAGTACACCTGCATTTATACTGGACATTCCTAAATTCCAGAGGTATCCCATCTTAAAAATCTGGTAACAAGGATCGAGCAACCAGTGAGACAAGGACTCTAATTTGAAAAACAAAGGGGAAATTGGACATAAAGGACAAGCCCGAAATTAATATTATTTAAAGAGTGGCACTGGCACCTACAATGTGAATAAAAGCAATTAGTTCAACATTTTGTCTCCTGACACTTTTCGTTTCCTTTTTTTGATGTAATCAAGCCCATTTCCTTCACTATCCCGACTTAGCGCAAGCCTCATTAGAACAGTAAAGCACAAACTGCTGGGTTGTGGATGTCTTTTCTGCTGGATATGGCTCTCTATTCAGTGATTTCAGTCCTCCTGCAGATTCCCTGCATATTTAAGCACTGGTGGCTCAGAAAGAGCGAGCTCCTGTTCTATTTGTTAACATTCTGAGTCCTACATGATTCTGATTGCATTGCAGATGGCTTGAAGCTGTCAGGGATAAACACAAGGGTTAAAGAGAACATTTTTCACTGAGACTGGACAACAGAAGGACCGTGTCTAAAGCCTTCTTTGTTAGCCTGTGTGGCTTAAGCTTCTTTACTCTGTATTCGAATTGTGTCTAGTTTATAGTTATACAGGTGAGCTCTTTCCTTCTCTGTGTTTGATTTTTTTTTTTTTTTTACTTTCTGTCATTTTTCTTGCTATGGAAAATTTCTTTCTTTTTTTTTTAGCATCATAAAGGTATATGGTATATTTTGGGAGGTCACAGGAATATAGTTTGGAAAAAAGATTACACTTATGTATTTTCTTGAATACTATTAAGAAAGCATAATTAATATTCTGCCTCACATATAAAATTTCTTTTTTTTTACATCCTTATTGGAGTATAATTGCTTTACAATGGTGTGTTAGTTTCTGCTTTATAACAAAGTGAATCAGTTATACATATACATATGTTCCCATATCTCCTCCCTCCTGCATCTCCGTCCCTCCCACCCTCCCTATCCCACCCCTCCAGGTGGTCACAAAGCACTGAGCTGATCTCCCTGTGCTATGCGGCTGCCTCCCACTAGCTATCTATCTTACGCTTGGTAGTGTATGTATGTCCATGCCACTCTCTCTCCTCGTCACAGCTTACCCTTCCCCCTCCCCATATCCTCAAGTCCATTCTCTAGTAGGTCTGTGTCTTTATTCCTGTCTTACCCCTAGGTTCTTCAAGACTTTTTTTTTCTTAAATTCCATATATATGTGTTAGCATACGGTACCTGTCTCTCTCTTTCTGACTTACTTCACTCTGTATGACAGACTCCAGGTCCATCCACCTCATTATAAATAGCTCAATTTCGTTTCTTTTTATGGCTGAGTAATATTCCATTGTATATATATGCCACATCTTCTTTATCCATTCATCCGATGATGGACACTTAGGTTGTTTCCATCTCCGGGCTATTGTAAATAGAGCCGCAATGAACATTTTGGTACATGACTCTTTTTGAATTTTGGTTTTCTCAGGGTATATGCCCAGGAGTGGGATTGCCGGGTCATATGGTAGTTCTATTTGTAGTTTTTTAAGGAACCTCCATACTGTTCTCCACAGTGGCTGTACCAATTCACATTCCCACCAGCAGTGCAAGAGTGTTCCCTTTTCTCCACACCCTCTCCAGCATTTATTGTTTCTAGATTTTTTGATGATGGCCATTCTGATTGGTATGAGATGATATCTCATTGTAGTTTTGATTTGCATTTCTCTAATGATTAATGATGTTGAGCATTCTTTCATGTGTTTGTTGGCAGTCTGTATATCTTCTTTGGAGAAATGTCTATTTAGGTCTTCTGCCCATTTTTGGATTGGGTTGTTTGTTTTTTTGTTATTGAGCTGCATGAGCTGCTTGTAAATTTTGGAGATTAATGCTTTGTCAGTTGCTTCATTTGCAAATATTTCCTCCCATTCTGAGGGTTGTCTTTTGGTCTTGTTTAGAGTTTCCTTTGCTGTGCAAAAGCTTTGAAGTTTCATTAGGTCCCATTTGTTTATTTTTGTTTTTATTTCCATTTCTCTAGGAGGTGGGTCAAAAAGGATCTTGGTGTGATTTATGTCATAGAGTGTTCTGCCTATGTTTTCCTCTAAGAGTTTGATAGTTTCTGGCCTTACATTTAGGTCTTTAATCCATTTTGAGCTTATTTTTGTGTATGGTGTTAGGGAATGATCTAATCTCATACTTTTACATGTACCTGTCCAGTTTTCCCAGCACCACTTAATGAAGAGGCTGTCCTTTCTCCACTGTACATTCCTGCCTCCTTTATCAAAGATAAGGTGACGCTATGGAAAATTTCTGTGTCCTGAAGAAATGCTTTCACCTGCGAGTGAGGTAAACACATTGTGCACTGTTTGGCCAAAAGAGGGCAATGTTGCTGTTCAGAATCTCCTCGTTCTGCTCCCTGGGACCTGGTCTCTGGAACGGTAAATAATCGCTGCTGTCTCTTTCCTTTCAGCACAGACAAGTTTCCACATGTCTCTGCGCTCTGTAGTTAATCAGGACTTTGTAACTATCTGTCCTACCTATTAACTGCATCCACTCCCAAATTGTTTAAAGGTTAACACATTTCACTCCATGCATGACTGGCACACACAAGCAAAGTGCTGTCTCTGAAATTCTAAATTCTTCCTTTCCATTTGCCAGTGATAGACAAGGGGAGAAGCAACCTGCTTTGGGAAATACTGAAAGGCATTTTTACTATGTCCTTATTCTCAAATAGTTCATCAGTGTATGATCTAATCACGGTCCTCATAAGTGACTAAAATGAATGCACAAGGGAAAAAAAAATACTGGTTCATTTCCAATGAATCTCCTTCAAAATTATCCATCATCTTATTAGTTAAAACATGACTCAAAATTAACATCAGGATATTGACAATAATCTTGATAAGTGGCATTCAATTTCCTTTGTGGGGAGAGGGCTTTGCCTACTATGATTTTAAATTACTTAACCTACTGTGAATTCAGGCCTTTATATAAGAGTTATTTTCTTTAGGAGACTAAATTAGTGATCTTCCTTTTCTTTAATAAGATGTTGCATTTTTTCCCTTATTATCTTTTAATAGATTATTTCCACCTATTTTTAATTCCTTTAAAAAGCGTAATTTAGTTGTTTTCTGGAAGCACAATTTAGATTTTCAATGGAAGGTTTGTTTGAGTAGCAAAATTCCTGGAATTTTTTTGTCAAAGAAACACTCTCAGTATATCAACAAGCTCGTTTGTGCTTTTGCTCCCTGAAGCAATTGGCAATGTGGCTGGACCACGGTAGAGTGTGTTACCAGAACAAACTGCGCTTGCATTTAATAAATCCACTAACTCATTTTTTTTTACAAAGATGTGTGTGTGTGAACATAGTGCGTGTGTACACACACACACACATATACAGGCACCTGCTTTTGTCTTTGGTTTTTTAGTCCAGAATCGTATTTAAAGTTCATTAGAGGGAAGTAATTGTAGACATTTTTCTTGAGCATTAAACATTACTAATATCACTTCCTAGAAACTGCGAGTAGGTGTTTCATCAGAAACAACAGTCTGAAAATATGAAAATTGCAGTTAATAAAACTAAAAATACATTAAGAGAAAGAAGAATTAGGCTTAGAGCAGCAGATTCTTGGAGGAAGGGACGGTCTTAGATGGGCCTCTTGGTTTTTTTCAGTCTCCAAAGGGTCCCATGTTCCCATATTTAACTAAGCTTGAAAGATTTAGGTAGAATCTACTATCTCAGGGACATCAATAAAAGCCATAGAAAGCTGTGTCTGCTGTAGGTGGTTCTAGGAAATCCTTATTTAACATTGACTTAGTTTACTGTGGCTCGGCTTTTTCATTTCTTCTGAGTTAAAGCCCCGCCATCTCATTTCTGCTTCCTTCCCTACATCTGTCAGTATATGTACATGAGAAAGTCGACATTATTAAAAGAATAATAACCATATTGCAGGTTTCTGAACCCAAGATTGTATTTTCTCTCTCAAATATTCATTAAAAAATATAGATTGTGTTATATTGAAAGTGCTCTTTAATGAATGGTATTCCTGTTTGCGTACAAGAAGGAGCTTCCAGTGCAATTCCCTGACAGTAATTGTGGTCTGAATTGAGAACATACAGTAACGGAGTGCAGTTAATGGCCACCCTGCGGATTGAGTGCTCCACTTTTGTCATATCTGGCTACTTTTTAAAATGCAGAAATTAGTTAGGCCAGTAAAGAGTTAATTATGTTCTTGTGTCAGGAAACCCTCAATGAGCAGTCAGAGACAGGAATTCTTTGTCTTCAATGCAAAACAGATATTTGAGAGACCCTGGCAGATGATAATATATAAATAGTAACTGAGCATCTATTTTGTGTGTGTGTGTGTGTGTGTGTGTGTGTGTGTGTGTGGCCATGTGTAATGTGAGAACAAGGGAAAGCCCTTCAGTAAGTCAGCCCAAGCATTAAGGAGCACTAAATGAGTCAGTGGCACCTTTTCATTCCTTACAGCTGAAATAAACAGGACAAAACACCTTTCCAGCCAAACTTCATCTTTCTACTTCTCTACTTTGATTTCATTTCCTATCTCCTGATATTTATTAGCATGCAAAAAAGCACTTCCAGCTTAAGAAATGGGTTCTTTTGAGAATATGGTCCTCTTCATCAGGTCGAGTCAAAACAGACAATGTTCATAAATAGGTTAAGACGTGAGAGATGAGGTTTCCAAAGATGAAACAGATGTTGGTATTTTGTAAGATTTGGGGAAATAGATATATAATTAAACAATGAAATCTTCTGATTAGTCAAAACTTGAGGAAAAGAGGAATTTAAAAAGCATATGTGTGTGTGAGTACACACACACACACACACACACACACACACACACACACACACACACTTATAGTGATCTGGATAATCTCTTTGCCATAGGGAATTTGCTCTGAAAAGCAAAAAGCTAACATAAGCAAGAACAGATATTTCCTAAACCTATCCAGGCTTTTGTGAAAAGTAAGATAATATGTCATTCTCAAAAGTCTTCTTGGAAACGGAAAAACTCCTTTAAAGATGGAGCATTTGATAAAATTTCTCAGCTAATATTTGAGGTCCCACACTCAGCGTGAGCAGTGCATGAACAACCAGCATCGCCCAGTCGCCACCTCTAGAAACGCACCGCTCTAGATAGCTCTGCCTCCTGAGACTGTCCACAACTCCCACAACCCGTTTGGTGACCAAGGATTTACACCTCCTGTAAGATGCTGGTTTTTACCAAGTCATGGTGCTCAGTAGCATATTTTGCAAAACCAGAAATTGAGGTTGTATCAAGAACCCTGTCATTATAACCATGTGAAAAATTCAGTCAGGAAAATCCCCACAATTCTTTTCTAATACTTGTCCCAATCATTGTTTGATTAATTTTTGCTCTCAATTGACTTTTTCTTTCGGAATTGACTACTACGGTAGGAACGTCAGATCCTGAGTTTTCATGTTCAATTCAGGAGCTGATCTCGGCAGTAGCACAATTTTCCTCTATGTGCAGCACAGATAACACTCAGATCCATGTTTGAACTGTTAAGTTAGAGGAACATGAACAATTTTTATTGTGATTAAAAGCTTTTTGTTTAATATTTCAAATCTTTTTCAGGAAGTTTTTTCTTTCTACTTTATTGTGCAATTTTATTTGGGATAAATTACTTTAATAACCAATTATTATTTGGTTTGATTATTTTAGAACCACACTTAGCATGGTAGAGTAAGTATTGCTATAAAGCAAATTAGATCATATACTCATGCATCATATTCATGATGTCCAGCTAAACCCTGATCCTCCAGTCCACAGGGTTGAGAGTGAAACAGAAAGATTGTCACACTATTAAGTTGATGGCAGTCTTCTGAAAACCCAAAGAAGTCTGATTTGGGTCTTTCACTTAATCAAGTGAGACACGTTAAGTATTTGTTGTGCTTGAAATGAAAAAGCATTTGAAATGGCTCACAAGGGTAACCTTACACATTGGCCATTTGGTGGTCAAATTAGGGCTTCCCAAATTCAGAGAAGTGCATGGCACCAAACTAGATTTCAATATTATCTACACTTTTTAAGAGAATATTGATTGTAATGCAAGTGTTAGATGTGAACACTTGAAAAATGTAACTGTGATAAGTTTCAAATACTTTGATGTCAGGCCTGTCAATACCAACATTTCCATCTTTGACCCATGGCATAGATGCTTCCATATCTCGGAGTTCATTTGAGGCAATCATATTTTTAGGGCTGAAACATGGGCATTTATACTCATATATTGGCTACTTGAGGTGAAATGATTATGAAGAAAAGGAAACATCTCATTTTAAAAACCAATATAACTTGTGACTTTCCAGAGTTAAGAATAAGTCACAACCTAAAGATATGCTCTTCTTCAGTATGATTTAGAAGGTAAATTATCAAAAATGCGATGCAATACAACAGAGAAAATGTATATACGTATATAAATGTATACATATACAGACAATTTTATTTTCAGCTTAGTTTCATAGTATCATTAGTATTTATGTTTGAAGTTATTTTAAACTCACATATGGTTTATAATAACTTCCCCTTCCTCAATGACAAAACACAATGCGAAGTGTTTAAAGTACTGTAACATAAAGAGATAATTGTTTCTAGAAACCAGAGGGGTTTTTTGCAGTGTTTACTAAATTATCCCCAAAACACTTCTCTTAGTATTTAAAAATAACAATCCAATATTGCTCTCATTCAACTGGATACGTTCTCACCCCACCCCCATCCCTGTCAAATAGCTGTCAGTGACATCAGTCTATTGTTGGTTGTTTTTGTTATCTTTATTGCTATTTTATTTTATTGTTTTTGCTGTTTTATTGTTTTTATTTTTTTGGCCATGCCACTGCTGTGTTATTATTTTTATTCCTAAATGTATAAAGAGATATAAGTAGAAATGGCCACGTTAATTTTGAATGCTGTAATTTTTTTTTTTTTTTTTGCGGCACGCGGGCCTTTCACTGTTGTGGCCTCTCCCGTTGCAGAGCACAGGCTCCAGACGCGCAGGCTCAGTGACCATGGCTCACGGGCACAGCCGCTCCGCGGCATGTGGGATCTTCCCGGACCAGGGCACGAACCCGTGCCCCCTGCATCGGCAGGCAGACCCTCAACCACTGCGCCACCAGGGAAGCCCGAATGCTGTAATTTTTTATACTCATTTATGAAAGTAGAGCAAACACTGACCATCAGCAGACCATATCTATGCAGGATAACAAAATATACCAGCTGTCCATTAAATAAATAAATAACCATAAATAGAATTTCTTGGCAAGTTATAAGACAGTACTCCTGTTATTTTCCAAAGTTGAGGTGTTCTGTTGTTGATGTGATCTGAGAGTTCTTCTGTCCAGAACATTTACATCACAAGCAATAGTAGCATGTTAGCATCCAGAGCAGATGATGACATTTTCCAAAAGGTACCTTCGCCAGACATCAACTCCCAATGTTGTCTTAATTCCATGTTCACAGGTACCCAGAAACTTGCCTTTCGGGATTCTGAACACATATCCCAAAGAAATATCTAGGCAGTTGGACATTAAAAATCATTGCTAAAAAACCAGAATGACACAAACATATGTATTCCCAGAATATGGGTACACCAATATCTGGCATTACAGAATTAAGTGAGGAAGTGATAACTAAAAGTGTGCAAACTTTAATTATTTTTATTACCAGCCATATATAAATGAGCACAGTAGCATGGTCCCCATTTGTTAAATCTATTAGCTCATATGATAGTTGCCTGGCTCAACTTGGAGTTATGCTGAAGAATCTATAAGCTAAAAATTGAGCCTTGAGTCCCTTTATTAGGCCATTATTTAAGTATAAACACAATGTTTTAAAAATTTTAGTAGGAGGGAAAATGTTCAAGAGACCTGAGTACATATTTGAGGGTCAGGGCTGCTATGTCCTAACCTCATCCTGCTTCTGCCTTGCTATGTGATTTCAGATGGCTCCATCAACTTTGCTGGGCTTTTATATCTATAAACAAAATTTAATGCTTGGGTGTAAAACATTGCGACATCTCTGGATAAAAGGTGCATGAAACACTATGTACATCTTCCTCAGCTAAGCACAGGTATGCACTGCCAATTATATAAAAATAATAAACACTAGAGGACTACTCTAGTTGGAATAGAAATCAATTCCTAAAATGCCATCTTGGATAATATTGAACCTGAAATACATGGCTCATATAAAATAACTGAATTCTCAGTCAGTGTGCTGAATAACACAGCGATTATTAACCACCCTGAGTAGGAATATATTTATATAGTACTTTATACTTTCCAAAATCTCTTCATTTACATCATCTCCACTCTATCACATATCTTAGCATCACATAAATTATCCCTTAAAACGTATCCATCTTGGCAGCCTAAATCAGCTCTGTTGTTTCCTCAGCTTTTGAAACTGATTCCACAAGCCACAGTGAAAATCCATCTCATAACTTTACAGGCTCAACTCATATATACGTATGGTGGGGATTTATTTCTGAGGAAATATGTTTCCCTAACAGTTAGGCAGGAAGGAAATCAAGTCCTCAGGCAGCCACCCACAGGGAGTGGGGACTCTCTGATGTCTGCCCCAGGTAACACCATGAACAGACACGGGGGAAGCCTCTGTCCTGTGCTGTCGGGACTTGATTATCCTTCAGGAAAATAGGCCACTTCATTATACGGCTGACAACTTTTGTAAGGAATCAAACATTTGCATTTGCATTTGCATTTCATCTGAATGCATCAGCTGCCCCTTGCCTTTCTTACCATAAATATAGATCAAAAGTTCCATCCAAAAATATATAGTCTGTGACACCTGTGTGCAGAATCCCTCTTTCCTCCCCTGTTAATCTCTGTCATCAGCACCTGGTGGGACAGCCAGAGGTCCTCACAGAAACAAACGTTTACATGACACAAGTGGTGGGTTTAGCTATTACTCACTGTAGCTTCGCTTGTTTCTTTGTTTTGATTTTTCCGTTAAGTGAAACCTGCTGACCTCTTACATTCCGGAGCAGCTTTTGGAGAATGCTCAGGTGTCTCAAAAGGAGAGACTATCCAGGAGACACAAAAGCAACCCAATCCCTTTCCTTTTTTCCTCCCCGTAATTTCCTTATTTTATTCTGCCCGTTTGGCTTCCCTCTTTTATAATAGTACATACTTACATCATAAAGTTGAAATGAGGATTGAATTAGCGAATACAAATCACTTAGAACACATAGTAAATGCCTGAAAATATTAGGTAGTATTATTACAAAATCTGTATTAGTTTCCTAGAGCTGCCATAACGAAGTGCAACAAACTAGGCAGCTTAAACCAGCAAAAATGCATTATCTCTTATTCTGGAGACTGTAAGTGTGAAATCCATTTGTTGGCAGGGCCAGGCTCCCTTGGAAGCCTCTAGGGGAGAATGCTTCCTTGCCTCTTCCCAGCTTCTGGTGGTTTGCTGCAATCCTTGGTGTTCCTTGGCCTGTAGATGCATCACTCCAATCCTATCTTCACATGGTGTTCTCCCCTTGTCTCTGTCTTCACAGGTCAGTCTTCTTATAAGGACACCAGTCATATTGGGTGAGCGGCCCACCCTACTCCAGTGTGACTTCAACTAAACTTTAATTACATCTACAGTGACATAAATTTCCCCATTAGGTCGCATTCTGAGGTACTGGGGTCTTTTGTGGGGGACACAATTAAACCTATAACAATGCCCCATGTGCAAACTAACATCCCTACCTGCAAATGGCTTGAAGTTGAACTTGTTTTCTCCTCACTGTCAGTCTGATCCCCATCAGCTGCTGCCATCTCAGAGGGCAGCACTGCCCTCTGTTTCACTATCCATGGCAGAAACCAAAGTTGCATTCCTTTAATTCCTCCTTCTTCTGTGCCCCCTTGTTCCTATCAATCATCAGATCCTGTTGGGGCTTCCTCATTTATTTCTCTTCATTACTTCTCATCTCTGTGTCACTGAGACAATTTTTCTCCTGAACTACCTAAGCTTCCGAACTGATCATCTAGCTGTTCAAAGCTAAAACAGCTTTTCCTTCTCAAATAGTCTCCAGGATGCTGTAATGATCACTCTAAAGAACAAGCCAGATCAGGTCAAGACCTGCTTGTAGTACTTATTTTTTTTTTTTTTTCAACATTTTTATTGGAGTATAATTGCTTTACAATGGTGTGTTAGTTTCTGCTGTATAACAAAGTGAATCAGTTATACATATACATATATCCCCATATCTCCTCCCTCTTGCATCTCCCTCCAACCCTCCTTAGCCCACCCCTCTAGGTGGACACAAAGTACTGAGCTGATCTCCCTGTGCTAGGTGGCTGCTTCCCACTAGCTATCCATTTTACATGTGGTGGTGTATATATGTCCATGCCACTCTCACTCTGTCGCACTTACACGTCCCCTTCGTCGCATCCTCAAGTCCATTCTCTATGTTTGCGTTTTTTGTCCTGTCCTGCTCCAGCCCCTAGGTTCTTCAGAACGATTTTTTTTTTTTTTTTTTGTGGTATGCGGGCCTCTCACTGTTGTGGCCTCTCCCATTGCGGAGCACAGCCTCCGGACGTGCAGGCTCAGCGGCCATGGCTCACAGGCCCAGCCGCTCTGCGGCATGTGGGATCTTCCCAGATGGGGGCACGAACCCGTGTCCCCTGAATCAGCAGGCGGACTCTCAACCACTGCGCCACCAGGGAAGCCCTTTTTTTTCTTTTTTAGATTCCATATATATGTGTCAGCATACGGTATTTGTTTTTCTCTTTCTGACTTACTTCACTCTGTATGACAGACTCTACGTCCATCCACCTCATCACAAATAACTCAATTTTGTTTCTTTTTATGGCTGAGTAATATTCCGTTGTATATATGTGCAACATCTTTATCCATTCGTCTGTTGATGGACACTTAGGTTGCTTCCATGTCCTGGCTACTGTAAACAGAGCTGCAATGAACACTGTGGTACTTGACTCTTTTTGAATTATGGTTTTCTCAGGGTATATGCCCAGTAGTGGGATTGCTGGGTCATACGGTAGTTCTATTTTTAGTTTTTTAAGGAACCTCCATACTGTTCTCCATAGTGGCTGTATCAATTTACATTCCCACCAACAGTGCAAGAGGGTTCCCTTTTCTCCCCATCCTCTCCGGCATTTATTGTTTGTAGATTTCTTGATAATGGACATTCTGACTGGTGTGAGGTGATACCTCATTGTAGTTTTGATTTGCATTTCTCTAATGATTAGTGATGTTGAGCATCCTTTCATGGGTTTGTTGGCCATCTGTATGTCTTCTTTGGAGAAATGTCTATGTAGCTTTTCCTCCCATTTTTGGATTGGGTTGTTTATTTTTTTGATATTGAGCTTCATGAGCTGCTTGTATATTTTGGAAGTTAATCCTTTATCAGTTGCTTCATTTGCAAATATTTTCTCCCATTCTGAGGATTGTCTTTTCGTCTTGTTTATGGTTTCCTTTGCTGTGCAAAGGCTTTTAAGTTTCATTAGGTCCCATTTGTTTATTTTTGTTTTTACTTCCATTTCTCTAGGAGGTGGGTCAAAAAGGATCTTGCTGTGATTTATGTCATAGAGTGTTTTGACTATGTTTTCCTTTAAGAGTTTTATAGTGTCTGGCCTTACATTTAGATCTTTAACCCACTTTGAGTTTATTTTTGTGTATGGTGTTAAGGAGTGTTTTAATTTCATTCTTTTACTCCCAGCACCACTTATTGAAGAGGCTGTCTTTTCTCCATTGCATATTCATGGCTCCTTTATAAAAAATAAGGTGACCATATGTGTGTGGGTTTA
The DNA here is from genome assembly GCF_039906515.1 of Pseudorca crassidens. Classification (NCBI taxonomy): domain Eukaryota; kingdom Metazoa; phylum Chordata; class Mammalia; order Artiodactyla; family Delphinidae; genus Pseudorca; species Pseudorca crassidens. The sequence continues at coordinate 74,085,413 of NC_090301.1, forward strand.
TCTCTGGGCTTTCTATCCTGTTCGATTGATCTGTATTTCTGTTTTTGTGCCAGTACCATATTGTCTTGATTACTGTAGCTTTGTAGTATAGTCTGAAGTCAGGCAACCTGATTCCTCCAGCTCCGTTTTTCTTTCTCAAGATTGTTTTGGCTATTCGGGGTCTTTTGTGTTTCCATACAAACTGAAATTTTTTGTTCTAGTTCTGTGAAAAATGCCATTGGTATTTTGATAGGGATTGCATTGAATCTGTAGATTGCTTTGGGTAGTATAGTCATTTTCACAATGTTGATTCTTCCAATCCAAGAACATGGTATATCTCTCCATCTGTTTGTATTATCTTTAACTTCTTTCATCATTGACTTATAGTTTTCTGTATACAGGTCTTTTGTCTCCTTAGGTAGGTTTATTCCTAGATATTTTATTCTTTTTGTTGCAATGGTAAATGGGAGTATTTCCTTAATTTCTCTTTCAGATTTTTCATCATTAGTGTGTAGGAATGCAAGAGATTTCAGTGCATTAATTTTGTACCCTGCTACTTTACCAGATTCACTGATTAGCTCTAGTAGTTTTCTGATAGCATCTTTAGGATTCTCTATGGATAGTATCACGTCTTCTGCAAACAGTGACAGCTTTACTTCTTCTTGTCCTATTTTTATTCTTTTTATTTCTTTTTCTTCTCTGATTGCTGTGGCTAAAACTTCCAAAAATATTTGAATAATAGTGGTGAGAGTGGACAACCTTGTCTTGTTCCTGATCTTAGTGGAAATGGTTTTAGTTTTTCACCACTGAGAATGATTACGGCTGTGGGTTTGTCATAAATGGCCTTTATTATGTTGAGGTAAGTTCCCTCTATGCCTACTTTCTGGAGGGTTTTTATCATAAATGGGTGTTGAATTTTGTTGAAAGCTTTGTTTGCATCTATTGAGATGATCATATGGTTTTTCTCTTTCAATTTGTTAATATGGTGTATCATCATGATTGATTTGCGTATATTGAAGAATCCTTGCATTCCTGGGCTAAACCCCACTTGATCATGGTGTATGATCCTTTTAATGTGCTGTCGGATTCAGTTTGCTAGTATTTTGTTGAGGATTTTTGCATCTATGTTCATCAGTGATATTGGCCTGTAGTTTTATTCCTCTGTGACATCTTTGTCTGGTTTTGTTATCAGGGTGATGGTGGCCTCGTAGAATGAGTTTGGGAGTGTTCCTCCCTCTGCTATATTTTGGAAGTGTTTGAGAAGGACAGGTGTTAGCTCCTCTGTAAATGTTTGATAGAATTTGCCTGTGAAGCCATCTGGTCCTGGGCTTTTGTTTGTTGGAAGATTTTTAATCACAGTTTCAATTTCAGTGCTTGTGATTGGTCTGTTTATATTTTCTATTTCTTCCTGGTTCAGTCCTGGAAGATTGTGCTCTTCTAAGAATTTGTCCATTTGTTCCAGGTTGTCCATTTTATTGGCATATAGTTGCTTGTAGTAATCTCTCATGATCCTTCGTATTTCTGCAGTGTCAGTTGTTACTTCTCCTTGTTCATTTCTAGTTCTGTTGATTTGAGTCTTCTTCCTTTTTTTCTTGATGAGTCTGGCTAATGGTTTATCAATTTTGTTTACCTTCTCAAAGAACCAGCTTTTAGTGTTATTGATCTTTAGTGTTATTGATCTTTAGTGTTATTGATCATTTCTTTCATTTCTTTTGCATTTATTTCTGATCTGATCTTTACGATTTATTTCCTTCTGCTACCTTTCGGTTTTTTCTGTTCTTCTTTAATTGCTTTAGGTGTAACGTTAGGTTGTTTATTTGAGATATATCTTGTTTCTTGAGGTAGGATTGTATTGCTCTAAACTTCCCTGTTAGAACTGCTTTTGCTGCAGCCCATAGGTTTTGGGTCGTCGTGTTTTCATTGTCATTTGTTTCTAGGTATTTTTTGATATCCTCTTTGATTTCTTCAGTGATCTCTTGGTTATTTAGTACTGTATTGTTTAGCCTCCATGTATTTGTATTTTTAATAGATTTTTTCCTGTAATTGGTATCTAGTCTCATAGTGTTTTGGTCAGAAAAGATATTTGATACGTTTCAATTTTCTTAAATTTACAAAGACTTGATTTGTGATGCAAGATATGATCTATCCTTGAGAATGTTCCATGAGCCCTTGAGAAGAAAGTGTATTCTGTTGTTTTTGGATGGAATGTCCTATAAATAACAATTAAGTCCATCTTGTTTAATGTATCATTTAAAGCTTGTGTTTCCTTATTTATTTTCATTTTGGATGATCTGTTCATTGGTGAAAGTAGGGTGTTAAAGTCCCCTACTATGATATTGTTACTGTCGATTTCCCCTTTTAGGACTGTTAGCATTTGCCTTATGTATTAAGGTGCTCCTTTATTGGGTGCATAAACATTTACAATTGTTATAGCTTCTTCTTGGATTGATCCCTTGGTCATTCTGTAGTGTCCTTCTTTGTCTCTTGTAATAGTCTTTATTTTAAAGTCTATTTTGTCTGACATGTGAATTGCTACTCCAGCTTTCTTTGATTTCCATTTTCATGGAATATCTTTTTCCATCCCCTCACTTTCAGTCTGTATGTGTCCCTAGGTCTGAAGTGGGTCTCTTGTAGACAGCATATATACACGTCTTGTTTTTGTATCCATTCAGTCAGTTTATGTCTTTTGGTTGCAGCATTTAATCTTTTTACATTTAAGGTAGTTATCGATATGTATGTTCCTATTACCATTTTCTTAATTGTTTTGGGTTTGTTATTGTGGGTCTTTTCCTTCTCTTGTGTTTCCTGCCTAGAGAAGTTCCTTTAGCATGTGTTGTAAAGCTGGTCTGGTGGTGCTGAATTCTCTTAGCTTTTGATTGTGTGTAAGGGTTTTAATTTCTCCATCAAATCTGAATGAGATCCTTGCTGGGTAGAGTAATCTTGGTTGTAATTTTTCCCCTTTCATCACTTTAAATATGCCCTGCAACTCCCTTCTGGCTTGCAGAGTTTCTGCTGAAAAATCAGCTGTTAACCTTATGGGGATTCCCTTGTATGTTATTTGTTGCTTTTCCCTTGCTCTTTTAATATTTTTTCTTTGAATTTAATTTTTGATAGTTTGATTAATATGCATCTTGGTGTGTTTCTCCTTGGATTTACCCTGTATGGGACTCTGCACTTCCTGGACTTGATTATTTCCTTTCCCATGTTAGGAAGTTTTCAACTATAATCTCTTTAAATATTTTCTCAGACCTTTCTTTTTCTCTTCTTCTTCTGGGAGCCCTATAATTTGAATGTTGGTATGTCTAATGTTGTCCCAGAGGTCTCTGTCACTGTCCTCAATTCTTTTCATTCTTTTTTCTTTATTCTGTTCTGTGGTAGTTATTTCCATTATTTTATCTTTCAGGTCACTTATCTATTCTTCTGTCTCAGTTATTCTGCTATTGATTCCTTCTACAGAATTTTTAATTTCATTTATTGTGTTGTTCATCATTGTTTGCTCATTAGTTCTTCTAGGTCCTTGTTAAACATTTCTTGTATTTTCTCCCTTCTATTTTCCAGATTTTGGATAATCTTTACTATCATTACTCTGAATTCTTTTTCAGGTAGACAGCCTATTTCCTCTTCATTTGTTTGGTCTGGTGGGTTTACCCCTTGCCACTTCATCTACTGTATATTTCTCTGTCTTCTCATTTTGCTTAACTTACTGTGTTTGGGGTCTCTTTTTCACAGGCTGCAGGTTCATTGTTCCCATTGTTTTTGGTGTCTGCTCCCAGTGGGTAAGGTTGGTTCAGTGGGTTGTGTAGGCTTCCTGGTGGAGGGAACTGGTGCCTGTGTGTTCTGGTGGATGAGACTGGATCTTGTATATCTGGTGGGCAGGCCCACGCCCAGTGGTGTGTTTTGGTGTTTCTGCGAACTTATTATGATTTTAGGCAGCCTCTCTTCTAATGGGTGGGGTTGTGTTCCTGTCTTGCTAGTTGTTTGCCATGGGGTGTCCAGCACTGGAGCTTGCTGGTTGTTGAGTGGAGCTGGGTCTTAGTGCTGAGACGGAGATCTCTAAGAGAGCTCTCACCATTTGATATTACATGGGGCCAGGTCTCTGGTGATCCAGTGTCCTGAACTTGGCTCTCCCACCTCATAGGCTCAGGCCTGTCACCCGGCTGGAGTGCCAAGACCCTGTCAGCCACATGGATGGTGAATCCCTATGCCAACTCAGCCACAGGGCCCTTCCCCAATGTGGCTCCTGGGTGCTCCTGCTTCTCTTTCTTCCTGGCCTTTGTGTCCCACACATTTTGCTCTTCCTTTTTTTTATTATTTTTTTCCTCTTGGCCAATCACTTACTCCTTCAGAAATAAGCTTAGACATCAAATTCTCACCCAGATGTTTCCTAACTAATCTCCCTTACCCCCACCCCCATAAAAGCTGAATTCGATGCTATTCCTATGGAATCCATAGCACCCCCTAGCTTTTACCTAAAATTGTACATTTCACTTTGTACTGTGTTTTTCCATTTACTTGTCTGCTTCCCACAATAGACTGTAAATTTCTGGAGGACAGAACCTGACAATTATTCATCATTATATATTTGCATCCCCAAGATTAGCACATTTTTCCTTAATTTACATATGCTTGTTCAACCCCTGCTCTGTGCCAATAACCATTTACACTTCAGGAACACAAACGAAGAACAAAACAGACACTGTCCTTCTTCTACAAAACTTTATGTACTCTGAGTAAAATATTAAATTAAATAGTTAAAATACAGCCTAATAAGTGTCTTGATGGTAGGTACAGTTTCCTGTGGTCTCAGAGAGTCAACAAGATTACCTAAGAAGACCTGAAGGGTGAACTGAGTTATCCAGGTAAAGAATAGCAGGTGTAGAAAGCCAAGAGGAGTGCAAAAAAGGGGAAAAGGCAGGTAGCAGAACGTGAAACAACTGTAAAGGCATTTAAATTAATGTTAAAATGTTTTAAAGTGTCCTAAGAAAACTGAGAAAATATCAAAGGGTATTCAATATCAGAATGACTTATGGACCTATGTTTCAGAAACGTCACTGGGGCAATCATGTAGAAACCAACTGAATTGGGACAAACTTGCAACTTGGATGCCAGTTACTAGCCAGGTGAAAGGAAACGGTAGTGTGGTCTAGGGCAGTGACAGTGTGACAGAAGAGAAGTTAGGCAGCCTGCATGAATAATTAGAAGGCAAAAAAAGAGAATTGGGTGATTGTGGTAGGAAGGACTCAAGAATAACTGAGAGATTTCTGGACTGGATGCATTTTGATGAAATCACTAAAATAAAGAATATTATACAAAATTTAGATTCAGCACATATGGAGAAATGATGATGCAACTCTGAAGAAGAGGTTGGTACCCACGAAATGTCCAGGAGGATGTATGCAGGAGGCAGCTGTATATGGGCCTATTGCTTAAGGAAAAAATCTTGACTGAAGATATTGATGTATCTTCTTATTTATTCTACTGTACAGGTTCTCAGCATTGACTGCATATTGAAACCACCAAGGGATCATTTTATAAAAATAAAAAAAACTATGCCTGGTCCTCATTGCCAAAGATTCTGATTTAATTGGTCCCAGGCATTAGTATTTCTTAAAAGCTCCTCAAGGAATTCTAAAATGGATCCTGGGTTTTAAACTACTACTCAGCAGTATATGTAAAAAAAATTCCAATATCCATAGCATGACAAAAAAAGATCCTGCACGATTTGGTTCAAGTCTTTCACTTTCTTCTCTTGACACTTCACACATCCTTTACCTCCTATATGTCAGAAACCCTGGTGTCCTTCTTCCCCAAACAGGCCAAGGAGTGACACATTTCCTTGCCTTTACTTGTGCTCCTTCCCCTGCTCAAAGCCCCTTCCTGGCCACTTCTGCTGAATTCCTATTCACTCTTCAAGGTCCAACTGATATGTCACCTCCTCTCTGAAGCCTTATCAAACCCCATCTGAATACAGAATTAATCTCCCACACTTATCACATCATATCATAATTATTTGATTCCATTTTAACTGGATCATTAGAAAGACAGTATTGTGCATTCATGGAAATGTCAATGAAAGAAGGAAAAATGGAGAGCATAATTATAAGGTTGTTTCCTTCACGTAAAAAAAAAAAGGCAACTTACATTTGCATAGTATTTTCACAGACATTTTATTTAATCCCACAGCAACCTTGTGGATTAGTCACGGAGAGTATTATTTCCCCCATCAATATTAGTGATTCTCCACTCTACTTTTCTAAAATATCATTAAAAAAAAAAGACCTTCTTAAGTAGGTTTGCTATATTTATTTTCCCACTTATTTTACTACAATACAAAATCTAAGCACTTGCTTAGAAATTATATTTTGAAACCAGCTAATAGAGGACTTTTTAATTTGAAACAAATTTGTTCAGACGCTGTGCTGAATCTCTTTTGCGTGTGAGTACCAGTCTACTCTCAACCACGATCCTCTCTGTCCTCTGAAGGGAGAGCTGCCCTGTGTTGACAATGTCAATGAGCACTCTTGCCCTTTGCCTTGGACATATAAGAGTGCAGTAGGTTGATCAAAGGGATACAAGAGAGTGGAGTAGTGTGGAATTGCCAAGGATAACTGCAACCCTCAACTAAAGGCCATTGGTCCCTTTCAAGGCAGCCCTTACCCACCAACCCTCTCTGTAACTGTCCTTCCTCTTTACCCCTCAGGGTGGTATTTAAAATGCTATTACTAGTTATTAGTAATAAACTATACAAGAAACTCTACTGGGCACTATATCATCTCTTGTGCTTCCCCTAAGTCCTAGATGCACTTTTCTAAATAGTCCCTTTATTAAACTTTTAAAATTATCCTACTTTGAGTGTGCCATTTGCTACCTGCTAGAACACTGACTGGTGTTACCCCAAACTTATACTGGTTTAAATCAATGGTTTTTCAGATAGAAGGTATGATTTATGTTTCAGAAGAATGTGTGATTTTAATATAGCATCTGCATTTGCTAATGTTTAATATTCTAAATTATTATGGCTCCTGGTAAAAAGTGGCACTGAACAGTAACTGGACAGTTTTATGAAATAAATTTTAGGTGATTAATAAAACATAATCATAATCTGACATAATCATTTTGTTTGTGCTTATTAAACACTAGATAAACCTTAAGATATATTATCTTCCATTATAATGTAAGTTTTACGATACTTGAGAGGGTTTTATCTTTTAACGGCTGGATCCTTCTTAACACATTTCAAAAGATTAGGATATCAACTGATACTAAAAATATATTATTGCTGTTTCACAACACCTTTGTCTTACCATTACCACTCCCACGAAATATTTATACCATACTGGAAAAAAATCATTTATTCTTTCACTGATTCATTTATTCTTCAATCAATTTTTTAGCAATGCTGTGCTAAGCATAAGAATGTAGAGCTGTCAAGTAAAACAGACAGTCCTTACCTCCTAGATTATAGAACATAGTATAAAGGTTATATAATGTGCTGAAATTTTAAGGGTCATCAGAACAATTTTTTGACATACAAATGTTCTATATATATATATATATATTTTTTAACATCTTTATTAGAGTATAATTGCTTTACAATGGTGTGTTATTTTCTGCTTTATAACAAAGTGAATCAGCTATACATATACATATATCCCCATATCTCCTCCCTCTTGCATCTCCCTCCCACCCTCTCTATCCCACCCCTCTAGATGGTCACAAAGCACTGAGCTGATCTCCTTATGCCATGCGGCTGCTTCCCACTAGCTATCTATTTTATGTTTTGGTAGTGTATATATGTCCATGCCACTCTCTCACTTTGTCCCAGTTTACCCTTCCCCCTCCCTGTGTCCTCAAGTCCGTTCTCTACATCTGCGTCTTTATTCCTGTCCTGCCCCTAGGTTCTTCAGAACCTTTTTTTTTTTTCCTAGAGTCTGTCATACAGAGTGAAGTAAGTCAGAAAGAGAAAAACAAATACTGTATACTAACACATATATATGGAATATATATTTTTATATGCTGTAAATGAGAGCTTATCAAAGGGATAATCAAAGCCTATCAAAGGTAAGAAATTGACCTAACCAAGTGATTTTTTTCAACCTATAGAGCCCCCTATTATATTTAGGTAGTTTAAATATATTTAGAGAATTGAATCAATTTACAAGTAGTCAGAGTCAAATTAACAATTATGACTAAAATGTGTATCTGAGCTATTAAGAGCACAGGTTTTGGAATCAGGAGTGTCTCATCTTGCTTCTAGCTCTGTGACCATAACCAGATAGTCAATATTTCAAACCTGTTTTCCCCTCTGTAAAATGGGGATACTAATATACCTTTCTCCAGGATTTTTGAGGTACAGTAAGAATTATTGCATATATGATCCGTAGCCTGGAGACTAAGGGCTAAATAAAAATAATAGTCAACTCAGCTGATTATCCATTGTTCTCCATTCCTTCTGTGAGAAGCAGTGACTTTTGCTCACAACATGGTGAACACTTATGCTAATAGGTTACCAGCTGGGATGAACCCAAGAGTTGAGTTTAATGCCCATAAAGAATGTTATGTTCATTCTTAAACATGTTTATTTTCAGTGCATAGTGTTATAAAGATATAATTTCATATGGTAAACTAATGAAATACGAGCACGGAAAGATAGAGAGCTAGTTCTATTAAAACATTCTGAAGATATTGGAAAGAATTACTCAGTTGTTTACAAAAATACTATGTTAGTTTGTACGTCAATGAAAAAAATAGCTTGAAAAGGATTTTGGATGCAGGCTGACTTACAAGTTCTCACTTCAATTAAAAAAAAAAAAAAAAAAACCCTGAAAATTGTTACCCTTATGGGTGTGACTTTTGTAAAGAAGACAATGAAAATCTCCAATCAAAGATCTATACTAAAAGAAAAGTCTGAACACTGCATTGAAGATGGGCAAACAAACTTACATTTACATTTTTAAGTTAAAATCAATGTTTAATTTTTTTCTGTATCTTTTAAAGAAATCTATCTCTTTAACTCATTTTTTTCAATTAACCTCTCAAATACCACTCCCAATTTCACCAGAACAGAAAATGTCCACTGTACTATCTATTTGATCCTTATTATGTATTACTTTATATAACCATGCCATTGTCCACCAAATCTAGTCCCTTCTTTTTCTGAGCCCACAGCTCTACTGTACATGTTTTCCAGGCTCCCTTACACTTTGATGTGGTCACAAGACTAGATCCTACCTTGGCTTTAACAGCAAGGATGCCTCTCAGACTCCTTCCCTACCATCAGCTAGATACAGATGACGAGGCTCTGGGGAATAGCAGAGTCACAGGATGAAGAAGCGTGAATCACCACATGAAGGAAGGCCACCTGCTAACCAGAAGTACATTTATTTGTTCTATGCATTTATCAAGCAAATATTTCTTGAGTATCCACTATATGTTGGACACTTTGCAAGAGGCTGGGCATATATTAGTAACCAAAATAGACAAAGCCTTTATACTCAGGGAGCCAGCTATACAGGTCTCCATAGGCCTGATTGCCTTAAACTCCAATTCCCCTCAAGGTGTCCCTGAGTTATTCCTAAGAGCTCCTAGAGCACTGCTTTTCAATCATCTGTAGCCATAATTACCAGTCACATAAACACTGTATAACATGACCCAGTAAACCCATGTGAAAGTTTACAAAAAAAATACTTAGCTTTAATACCATGTACACTGATATTTTCTATTCTAATCTAGTCTAGTCCATTTTAACCTAGTCTATTCTACTGATTTCACTCTCCATGAATGCACAGAAGCTTTCACAGTCTCCGGATGCGCAGGCCCAGCAGCCACGGCTCATGGGCCCAGCCACTCTGTGGCATGTGGGATCTTCCTGGACCAGGGCACGAACCCATGTCCCCTGCATTGGCAGGTGAACTCCCAACCACTGCGCCACCAGGGAAGCTCGCACAGAAGCTTATAGTTTGAAAAGTATTGTCCAAGAAGGCTTTCTCTCATGGGCCAAGATTCTGGCTTTCCCCTCATGCCTTCACACTGCTTGCCTTGCTGAGATTCTCTCTCTATCACACACAAATTTCTGTTCCATGTAATTGTCTTAAAAATCCCATTTCCATCTTAAAAATGATACAACTCTCCCTAGCTACTATTTCTGAACACGGACAGGTGCTTCATAATTTTTCTTAGTACAATAGTCACTGGAATCTTACCTTTGACATGATTTTACTAAAAGCTTGAGGAAAACGTAGGGAAAGCACTATTAGAAATGGCAATTCTAGTGAACTATGTAAGATGCAGTAACATTATCTCTGGGATTTCTCCTATACTAATTTTGGGGCAGAGGGCATAGATTAAACAATAGTGGCCATGAGGAAAACGGTAAAGCTGAGTGACAGGTGCAGTGGAACTTCACTGTGCTATTCTTCTGTTTGTGTGTGTGTGAAATGGTTCATGATAAAAGATTTTACAAAGACAGAGGTAGAAAAAGAAAAGGAAAGAGGGAGGGAGGGAGGGATTGTGGAAAAGAGAAACAGAAAGAAAGGAAGAAAGAGAAGGAGAGAAAGACGGAGAGAGGAGGGAAGGAAGGAAGTGAGGGAGAGAGGGAAATCACTGCTCATAACCTATATCCCAAATTTGATCTCAGAACACTTAACTGAGTCAGCCCCCTATAGCTTCCATGTGGCAGGATCTAAGGTTCTCAGCTCTGAGAATATGCACCTGTCCCACAACTGCATATTTAAAGGGACTACCAACTTGACTTTCCCAGATAAAAGAGAATTCTTATTCAAAGGTGAAGACTGCTGGTAACTTTCTGAATGGCCGAGTTTTTTCAGCTTTGAAATCTCCAAGGTCCATTTTCCATACACTAATATGCACATGGCTATATGCAATAGCTGTTCCTTATATATATTAATATAAATTCTCTTAAAAGCTTCTCTGAAAGAAGCTACTGTTTCCTGCTCCCCTAGTTAAGAGACCATAAAGAGGAATGTGCATGTGCTTTGCTACCTACCCACTACCAGTTTCAGACCACTGTCCAAGCAGGACTTCCAAAAACCTCCCTTCTACTTATATACACTTTCTATATCCTCAGTACTATCTGTTTTGACCAACAGGACATTTCATCCTTTATGAAGACTCTAGAATTTGACTTATGATTACTATCTATGGTAGATTTTAATTATTCAACAAGGCTGGTATCTGGGCTGCTGTTCTGAGGTCTAGGATATGCTAACTAGGAACTATGTCATTGCTCCCGAATCTGTTCCAATGATTGAGGAACTTCTGTTTTTCTGAAGTAAGGACAAACTGTACCACAAGGCTTGCTCAGCCTTGGGTGCTATGATATCTTATTGACAGTCTCCAGTTCAGAACTCAGTCTAACATGAGCCTCAGAACTCTAGTCCTAGGGAATATCCTGACTGGCAGGACCAGTCACAGGCCTGGGAAGCTGTTTTCTCAGCTCTAATCTCCTGCCTCGTATGAGACAATCCGCATTAGATCACAAGAGTTGAATTCGTAGTCTCCTTTCTACACACCAAGTCCTCACTTACTGATTACATTTCTGTCTGTTTCTGGTCACAGAGGTGTTCACCTTGTTCTTGCATCTGACTATTTCTTTTCTGAAATATTTTATCTATCATTGTTCAATGTTTAGAGGGGTGTGTGTTGGGGAGTACGTTTGTTTACATATTTTCTATGTATGAACTCACAAGCCACCTGCATTGAAATATTAGTATTATTATTTTTTTTTTCAGTATGCGGGCCTCTCACTGTTGTGGCCTCTCCCGTTGTGGAGCACAGGCTCCGGACGCGCAGGCTCAGCGGCCACGGCTCACGGGCCCAGCCGCTCTACGGCACGTGGGATCCTCCCGGACCAGGGCACGAACCCGTGTCCCCTGCATCGGCAGGCGGACTCTCAACCACTGCGCCACCAGGGAAGCCCTATATTCATTTTTATATTCAAGCCTAACCACGGCCCTCTTTATTTCCCACATGTCCTTCTTATTTTCCTGTCTCAGTGCTCTTGCTCTTCACCTTTCCAAATGGTCCTTCCCTGTGTTACTCTGTTCAAATCCTATTAAGTTTTTCCTACTCAACTCTCAAGTCATTTCTTCCAGAAAGCATTTCTTGTTCTTACCAGCCAGAAGTAATAACTCTAGCTCTGGCTTCAAATGACATATCATCTCCCTGTCTCTTGGAGAACAGTTTCAATAGTCTTTCAACAAATTTTTAGGGGCCTATACTGTGTCAATATCTATACTTGACTCTGCACCTAGTAGAGGTGTAACTCATCATCTGACGTCTTGTACGTTGTACCTATTTATGCACATGACTTATTTCCCATTGAAATATAAGCTCCTTGAAGCCAAAAGGTCTATTTCAGTCATCCTTTTCTCCCCAGTGGCCTTTTGTGCCAAATTAATGCTCACTGAACTGATATAAATTCAATAAAGAGAAAAATTCATGAATAAATCAGATGATATACTCTCAGTCCCACTAGCTTGTACTTATTTAGAGTGCCTGACCATACTTTACACATTTTTCATTCTCAGGATCTAGGAAAATGGTCGGTTATATTCAACAAGTAATTGTGGAGGATGATAATGGTGATATTTTGATTCTTATTTTAGTCAACCAAAGTGTGCAGAAACAATGTAAAAATACACTTTAAAATCATCTTATTACAAATATTTCATATTCAAAATTATTAATTAAAAAGTACTTTTTCCATCTGGTTCTCTCATTACTGAACTAGAACCATTTTTCTCTTTTCCTTCTTTTATAATGTAAGCTTTATTTTTTAAGAACTCCTTCAGGATTTTAATCAACCTTTCTTTCCCCCATTGTGCTAAACTATTTCTTATTTCATCTTTGCCTCTATGTAAAGGACTCCAGAAAATTATTTGAAGACTCTGCTACTATTTTTCATCTAATCAGATTTCCCCACTTCTGATGAAGCAAATTCAGGTGTCTTTCTTCTAAATTCTCATATTTCTTACTTCAATATTTTCCATGTAGTTTTTCTCTCATTACTCTAGCCATGGGATTAAACGGAAAGGCGATTGTTGGTTTTAAACAATACCTGCTTAAACCCCAGATAAATAGGGTTTTCAATGAGAATCACATTCTTTTTAAGACATCTAAGTATATGTACTTTACTTCTGTTGCTATAATAAATATTTAGAAAAACTAATTTAAATTTTGGTATTCTTAATTTCTTCATACAATCTGCAGATCTCAAAAGTTACACACAACATGAAGAATTACCAGAAATTCTCAGATTCAAGACTACTGATTAAGTACTTTCAGAGAACAGGGGTTTTATAGGGTGAGCGGAATATGTGGGTAAGATAATTGAATATAGTTATCTTAATCTTCATAACACATTGCTTCCAACCTCATTGCCTTTCATTCTTGCAGCTTGCCTGACACCAAAGCACTTACCATTTGTTCAGTCAAAATTTAATAAAAGGAGAAAACTGCTATGTTATTTTCCCAAATGTTTACTGTGTGCATTTCTCATTTGCCAGTGTTTTGATTGGCAGTTTTATATAAGCCTGGATTTTAATTTTATATGAAATCTGATGGGAAGTATATTTTAGAAGTCATAATCAAAAATGACTGCCGCTCCCCTGTGTGTGTTTTTCTAAGGAACCTTAGTTTCCCCAAGTTGAATTTCATAGTCCTGAGACCTGATGAGAAGATATGTATTTATAGGCTGTAATCACTTTTGCTACTTGTGGAAATAAATAAATAATTGCAAACCCTTTTAAACTTTACTTTGGTGGAAGTAATTAGGTACTGTTTGTTACATTTTTATAAGTTTCCTAAAATCTCCTGAGTGGCTTTCTCTTTTTGGTGTTTTTTTTCCTTTTGGTGTCTATTGAATACCTTGTGACTGAACAGAGTTTAGAGCCATGGGGCAATGGTCATAAAATAAATGAACTATCTTTATTATTCACCTTTGATTACCATCCTCAAAACTTTTTATGTTCTTTAGGTCCTGGCTACTTCAAGCATGGTCCATGAACCAGAGCATCCCCATCACTTGGCAATTTGTAACAAATGCAGAATCTCAGGTTCCACCACAGACCTACTGAATAAGAATCTGCATTTTCAATCAAAACTACAATGAGGTACCACCTCACACTAATCAGAATGGCCATGATTAGAAAGTCTACAAATAACAAATGCTGGAAAGGGTGTGGAGAAAAAGGAACTCTCTTGCACTGTTGGTAGGAATGTAAATGGGTGCAGCCACCATGGAAAACAGTATGGAGGTTCCTTAAAAATCTAAAAATAGAGCTGCCATATGATCCAGCAATCCCACTCCTGGGCATATATCTGGAGAAAGCAATACTTTGAAAAGATACATGAACCCCAATGTTCATTACAGCACTATTTACAATATCCAGGACATAGAAGCAATGTTAATGTCCATCAACAGAGGAATGGATAAAGAAGATGTGGTATATACATACAATGGAATATTACTCAGCCATGAAAAAGAATGAAATAATGCCATTTGCAGCAACATGGATGGACCTAGAGATTACCACACTAAGTGACGTAAGTCAGAAAGAGAAAGACAAATACCATATGATATCACACATGTAGAATCTAAAATAGGACACAAATGGACTTATCTATGAATCAGAAAGAGACTCACAGACATAGAGAACAGACTTGTGGTTGCCAGTGGGGGGGTGGAAAGGTAGGGCTGAATTGGGAGTTTGGGATTAACAAATATTATATATATGTATAACTGAATCACTCTGCTGTGCGCCAAAAACTAACACAACATTGTAAAGCAACTATATTTCAATAAAATAAAATTTTAAAAAAAAGAATCGGCATTTTAACAAAAAGCTCAGGTAATTAATATGTCTTTCAAATTTTGAGAAGCACTAATCTAGATAAATTTTGTTATATACATTAAGACCTTTCCCACACTTTTATCAGCTGATTAGAAATGCTTCTCACGCCCCCAACTTAGTTTCCCATGCCGTGAAGTTCATGCTCTATTCTCCAATGTCAGAGAAAGAAGTTAGTATTACAGTAGTGAGGAGGAGTGTCCTGAATTTCCAGCTAATGTAAAGGCATCACTTTTGGCAGCATTGCTTCTTTATTTTAACTATTTGGATGGCAAAATTTCCAAAATGCATCACACATTTCTTAATCTCTGAAAATAGGGTATACTGAACATAATTCACTCTTTCCTTGATAAATGCTGGTTATTATTATGAACATCAATAATAATTTTTGGAAACAAAAATCAGCTTAAAAACTAGTCGGTTATTCAGGCATTAATAAATCTTACTGGGCTTTCCACAGGCTATGATGTTGTTTTAATTCATTTCTTTCTTCATTTAATTAATTTTTTCTCCTTCTTTCATAGCAATGCTGCTTTCTCATTATGTTTTGCCACTCCCAGTGACAGTCTTTCCTCTCACTCCCGTTACTACTTAAGCAATTGTGTAATTCTGCTACTCACAGCTCTCTGCCTTATTGAGGCAGATTACTCTTTGTTGTTTTTGTGTTTATTTTTGCTTTTGTCTAGTATTTTCCCTTCCTTGTTTCTGATTTTCTTTTCCTGCTACATATTATCCCATTTGACAATTGCAGTCTTTTAAATTGCTATATTTAGTCCATTTACATTCACAGTACATAAGGATATGTCTGGTTTTATATTTACTGTCTATCTGCTTTCTATTGAACTTGTTTTATCCTACTATTTCTTTCTTTTCTTACTCTTTTTTTTTGTATTAATAAAATTGCTTATTATACTATTTCTACTCTGTAACTTTAAATTTTTAATATTATTTTAGTGGTTACCCTAAATTATAACATATATTTTAGATTTATTGAAGACTTATATAAATTAATAATGGAAAATTTTTAGTTTTAGTTTTACAAAAATTAATGATTTTAACACTTTCACAATAATGCTAAAATTTTAGAACACTTTAATTCCATTTAATTTTCTCAATTTTATTATTGTCATGTGCTTTAACTCTACATATATTTAAAATTCTCAGACATACTATTATTGTTCTGCACATTATTATCTTTGTACATTGTTGTTTATACATTGTTTTTTCAATTGTTATTTCCAGTCAATATCCATTTATATTTACCCACATATTTACCCTTTTTGTTGGTCTCCATTTCTTGGTGCAATTTCATATTTTTGCTAGATATACACTTTTAGGTTGGCAGTTAGTTTTGCTCAGCACTTTATGATGTCATTCCATTGCCTTTTGTTTTCATCATTTCTGTTGATGAGTCAGCTGTCCATTTTGTTGCAGGTAATATGTCTTTTCTTCTCTGGCTGCTCTTAATATTTTCTCTTTCTATTTGGTTTTCAACTATCTTACTCTATGTCTCTAGGTGAGTTTTCACTTGTATTTGACATGCTTTTAGGCTTATAGAATTTTTTGAATCTGTAGACTGATATACTTTGTCAGTTTGGGAAAATTCTTAGCATTATCTCTCCAACTATTGCTTCTGCCTCTCCTTTTTTTCTGTTATTTCTGAGACTCCAATAACACACATGTAAAATATTTTCATTTTTTCACATCGGTCAAAACATTGCAGAAGGAACATTTTCTCCTGGATGGGTTAAAGTAGTCTGCAACAGAATTGTGCAGCTACAAAGGACAATTAGGAAAAGATACAATTCAGAGAGCCTTGGCTTAAGAGTATTGATGAGCTGCTGAGGTAATGAAATCAGATAAACTAATATGAAAAAAATAGACCTTAGAAAAATGAGATGACATCTGTAGCTACTTTCACCCAGTATTCTCAGATTCTTGATGTGGGAAAATGGCTGAGAATCCAGAGTTAAAAGTTTCCACTTATCACACATCTTACAGGTTGCTAAATCAAATAAAAGTTAATTTTTTTAGGAGCATGGTCAGATTTCAAGTCTTTTTTTCTTATCTAGTTTGGTACGTAATGTAGTACAAATAAACTTGGCTTTAAATTTAAATAAATCTGCGTTTGAATCCTAGGTCCACTATTAGGTGTATGATCTAGGGTACATTAAATATTCTCTCTGAAAATGTTTATACATATTTTAAAAAGGAATAATAATAGTACTAAACATTTTGGATTGTGGTGATGAATAGCAATAGCTGAAATAAATGTGTTTGGTACAAAACAGATATTTGAAATGGCAACTGTTCTTAGAGAACACCTAAATTATCCTTTACATAATTGATGAAAAGGTGCTAGGTGCTTTAAAAATAATACAGTTCTTTGTGCTGAATCATAAACCTCTGACTGAAACCCTGTAGCAATGACTCAAATGTGAATTGAAAAGGCGGAGTACTGTAATCTGTTCTCTTCATGACCAAACTTGTCATCTCTCTGAGCTCTTATCCTGAGATGTGAGTGCAATCTTATAGGAATGCAAGGGCTCAAACACATCTTTGCACTCATTTCACTTTTCCTCTCCAACTCTTCTTGGTCTCATATTAACTCATGGAGACTCTAGGACAAAGAACTTTATTGGAAAGAGGGAAAAGTTGTTTTTGTAGGCTCACATACTACACAATAGGCATAATTTGTAATATTTGAGATGAGTATGTGCTTTAATATTTGTTAAACACTTACTATGTGCCAGACACTAGTGCAATTATTTTACATGTATTAATATTTTTAATCCTTATAACAATGCTATGAGGTGGGTAATATTGCTATCCTTATTTTGTAGATGAGAAAACTAAGGTAGATATTTTAAATAATTTTTCCAACATTTCACAGCTGTGAAGTGGTAGAGCCAGGAAAACAACACTGGTGGTCTAATTCTTAATCACTATGTAATAATGTCTCTTACAATTACTACTATATTCACTATAAACATTGCCTTAGAGTTTGGAATCCTGGCTGGTTAAAATCATCATTCATTAAGGGCAGAAAAAGAAATGTGCGTAGTTTTTGTTATGACTATACTTTGGAAATTCATTGTCTTTTTATGTATACTGAATTTAATTAAAATTCCTTGGGGGAACACATCCTATTCTTTAAAAACTACACTGCAACTAGTCTCAATGTCAGATAACTACATCTACCCCCAAATGAACATAAAAATATCCACTGGAGAATTTTCATCATAATTTGATATTTTTAAGTGCTTACAGAATATCAGCTCTGCATTTGGTAGTCTCTAGTTCTATTATGAAATGTTTGCCTGGATCTATTCCTTCAATAGTAAATACAGAAAATGGGTTATTATTATAAGAGAGCAGCTCCTTGAAATTATGCAATTCTAATTCACTCTCTTATTCATACTAAATCATAATATTGGTAGGGAATCTTCTTGCATTTCTGCTATGTCCATCATTTATTTAATCAAAAAATCTCACAGACATATTGCAAAATGGTTTAATAGTGTAGTTATCCTTTTAAAATTATGGCAAAATAAAAATTCTTTTTTCAAATATATATATTTATTTACTTATTTGGCTGCACTGGGTCTTAGTTGCAGCATGTGGGATCTAGTTCCCTGACCAGGGATCGAACCTGGGCCCCCTGCATTGGGAGTGTGGACTCTTAACTACTGGACCACCAGGGAAGTCCCTTCCCCCCCCCCCATCATTTTCACCTTAACCTCCAATGGAAGAGTCATCAGAGCACAGGTAAAACCAACTTGAAATCAAGACTAACTCATAGTTTGGAAGGTTTCCTAGAATATAAAATTTCAGAACACAAATGTCACTTATCTGATGGCCTTTCCAAAACCTAGCTCTTAGATGTGTTATATGTGAACAGTCAGGTTTTTTAAGAAGTGTACAAATGGAATCCATGAACCATTTCTCTATATTTCTGCATTATATTTGTAGCATTCTACGTTAACTAAACGTGTTCTTTTCACAAACTCTCTCTTCTGTCACTTGCGCATTTGGGTAGCAGCCATTACCACAAGCTGGCTTCAGGAAACTCAAATATGTGAAATGTAAAGGATAAGAAATCTGGGGCTTCCCTGGTGGCGCAGTGGTTGAGAGTCAGCCTACGGATGCAGGAGACATGGGTTCGTGCCCCGGTCCGGGAAGATCTCACACGCCACGGAGCGGCTGGGTCCGTGAGCCATGGCCGCTGAGCCTGCGCGTCCGGAGCCTGTGCTCCGCAACGGGAGAGGCCACAACAGTGAGAGGCCCGCGTACCGCAAAAAAAAAAAAAAAAAAAGAATGAGAATAAGAAATCTGGCCACTTTTTCCGGGCTCAGGTTTTAAGCATGTGAACTTAATCCTGGTGTTCTCTGGGTTCTCCTCCTTCTGCCAGTCACAATTTCTGATTAGCTTTCCCAATGGAGGAAGAAGATGAATTATATTTTAATATCTAGAGACTAAAATTAGTTTATATTTTAGCAAGTTAGCACTTCTTAGCAGTTGATTTACTCTTGAAGCTGCAAAATCTGTGAGCTTGCAATTAATCATATGTTGGTCATTTTCTTTCAAAAATGTTCAGTTTGGCTGTCTGTATCATAATAGGGGAAAACATGTAATTTATGCAGTTTAGAAATTATAGCCCTGAGTTTAACTATGTCATAATATATTTTCTCACCCGCTCATTGTTCTTAACACTATAAAAGAATGTCATTTCACTGGAATTTATTTAAGCAAAACCTTTAAAATAAGATCCCTAGCAAAACAGTAACCTCTTGGAGTTGCACTTTATTTTTCTTTAAATGGGTGTTTTAGGATTTGTTTTGACCACTCTTGATCTTGTGGCAACTTTTAAAAATAAATTTTAAACAGAGGAGAGCATTTTTGGCTTTCTTTTTGCAATAAGAATACTTTATCTTTTTAAAATTGTCTTTAATATTCTCATGTGCATAACACATGTATAAGTATTCTGTTAATATGCACAGAATACACAAAACAACTCCCCAGTGGCAATGTGATAATTTAAAGACACTGTAAATTCAAAGCAATAGATATCTTTTAATTCATTGAATTAAAAAAAAAGGCACTTATTTAAAAATCAAAAACAGTACATATTTTAAGCAGTTTCCCCAACTAACCTCTGCCAGAAAATTAACCCAAAAACTGTCTGACATCCTTGAATAGTATATCACATGCATACTGATCACTCACTGTACTCTGAAACAAATCAATTAGCCTGCCAATTGTGTTCATTAGAATTCATTCATATCTCTATAAAAAGTTAATTAAAAGTAAGAGTGAGGAGGAAATCATGTCTAACATTCTTATTAAATCCAAATCACCAAAGTAATTTCAAATCTAAATCAACAATCATTACTAAAACCCTCCCTCCAATAGGTACAGTCTACCTGAAAATCAGATAAAGCAGATGTGAACATGTAACTCTTTGATAAAGGTATTTGTTATATTATTATCATTATTATTTTATTTTCTTGTTGATGTGTCTCTTTTCGGCTAAACCTCTGAATTTTATTAGCACAGGTGAATACTAATACTAGCACTGTACCTCGTTTTTCAAAAAACTCAGTTTAACAGAGCATTTTAAAATGAATGACAGCACAAAATAACCAGGGGAACACAGCATTCTAAGCCAAATGAAATTATCTTGATATAAGGACCATAGCATGTAGAAACCAGCTGCCGAAACAGAAACAACTCCACAAACAGTAGCTTTCTGGTTCCTAAAAGAGACTCTTCCTAACATGCTATCTAAATGCCTCCGGTAGAGCTGTTGAAAGCAAAAAGTGTTTGAATGTGAAATGTTCTGATTATAACATGAAGCTCTCTCCCAGACTCTCTATTTCTTCCATATTGGGTAAGGCATCAGCTCCTTTTGTTTCCAGAGGCCCAAAATGAGAACCTACGTGAGGGTGGAAGAATCTTCCTGACAAGCCACAGAAAGCTCGAGACTAATTTCATATTCAGTTCTTGGCACTGAGGTCTGGGTGGAGGTGGGCAGGTCCACCCTGCCTTTCAGTCTCATTAATCATTTGGCTTTCCCTGGCTGCTCGCAGCATCTTCTGGAGGAACCCTCCTCTTTATTCATTCAGACAACCCTTTGGATTAAACAGAGCCAGCTAAATGTCAAAGCAAATCTGAGTCTTGATGCAGATAATCATTTCAATAATATTTCTCCATTTGTGCCCAAACACCAGGGGAATAAAGCTTTTCTGCTGTCAGGTACTGTAAGACTGCAGTTGGTATAAATGCTTGACACTGAGCCAGATGGCTTAGCCGTACCTCAAACATATGTTCAACAAGCAGGCTTGCACACATTGGAATTTTATTATTTTGAACTGGTGAGGCTTGCATATTTATTTACTTGACCCCCTTTGGTGCCACTTTGGTATTAAAACAATCAGTTATAAAGCTTCTCCAAGCAATAGGGTAGGGCTAGTTTATAAACTGCTTGTCAGTTTCATATCACCACCTACAGTGAAGTACTCCTCATCTTGTGGCCTCCTCTTGATAATTTAAAGAAAAAAGGTGGCAAGGTGCATGTGGGTGAGGCAGGAAGGAAACGGGAATTGAAGGAGAGAATGCTGGCCTACCTCAAAGATAAAGATGAATGTGCTCTTTTCTAACCAACTCTTTATATGACCTGGGGACAAGTAATTTTCTCATGTATTACCATATATATTTCACTCAGAAAATCTTGTCTGGGCTTTAAGGAAATCGACCATTAAAATATACAGCTACACATACCCTTCAAAATATCAGAGGTAAATCTATATACATGTATACACACACAACTTTGCACCCACCATCATATACGTGTGTCACTGTGTGTTTATATGTGTAATAAAAATGAAGAGTCATGCTATTGGTTTTGCCAAGGAAGAGTTTGCAATGATTACAAATATTTATCATGCTGCTAATATATTCCTCAAAATAAAATGTGAATGGTTTGCTACTTAGTGGAAAATATATTTATAGAAAAGTTAATTTCACATTACTTAATAGGTTCAAATTCAGCTTTACAAAAGGCCAGGGAAGAGAAATCAAAAATAGGAATATTGCAAATGAAATATTCAGGTTTCTGTGTGTAGATTCTACACAGTGAAAATATTTTTACCGATAATAACATGGTGTCTTAGGGATTTTAGAGTTTATCAATTCCAAAGCTTTAACAGAAAGAAAATTCAGGCCCAGAAAAATGTATTGACTCACCCCAGATCACACAGCAAGTAAACATACACCAGAACAACTCAAGGCACGTGTCTCCCACACACTACCCCACCTATTTTCTGTGTTATGTACATTTACCCGTCTACCAAAGTGAACTTTTGCTGAACAACTGGCTGTAAAACAAGTGTCCTACTGGGAGATATAAATCAACGTGAGATAAAATGCTCCTAGGACAATGGTTCTCAACACTATCAGACCCAATATATCCCTTTTTATAACGAATATATTGTAATGTCCCCAGTATTTTTCTGAATTAAAATCCATAGATAATAAAACTTACTTATAGATAACTTTTAAACATAAACTCAATGCCTTAATTATAATATAAAGAATAAGTGAATGGAAAGTAGAAATTGATGGAATATGTATGTATGTGCATGTGCGTATGTATGTGTTTTCTTATGTTAAACACTTGGAAACAACTGTACTAGATAATATAGTGAAGTAATTAGATGTTTGCTCCTTAAGAATCGTCAGAAACATATAGCTACAAAATGTAGGGTATTTCATCAGTGACTTAAATACCATGAAAGATTGTTGCTGATGATTGACAAGATTTTCCAAGATGGTGAGCCAAATCTTAGTAAAATTCCAAACCAAATTACAACCATTGAAAGTTCATTATTTTGATTACTCTTATCTATGTGGTTTTGAATTCTTAAAAAAGGTTACACAGGGCTTCCCTGGTGGCGCAGTGGTTGAGAGTCCGCCTGCCAATGCAGGGGACACGGGTTCGTGCCCCAGTCCGGGAAGATCCCACATGCCGCGGAGCAGCTGGGCCCGTGAGCCACGGCCACTGAGCCTGCGCGTCCGGAGCCTGTGCTCCGCAGCGGGAGAGGCCACAACAGTGAGAGGCCCGCATACCGCAAAAAAAAAAAAAAAAAAAAGGTTAAACATATTAAACTATGCAGATTGACCTTGTTTTAATATGTAAATTGAGACTCAGATAATTATCAACAGGGTTTTCAACTTCCTGAATGGCTATCTGGATGGACATTTAAAGATCATGCG
Source organism: Pseudorca crassidens (assembly GCF_039906515.1). Lineage (NCBI taxonomy): Eukaryota > Metazoa > Chordata > Mammalia > Artiodactyla > Delphinidae > Pseudorca > Pseudorca crassidens. The sequence goes on from NC_090301.1 coordinate 74,108,536, forward strand.
GTATTCAGGACAGTTCTTCAGTGCAGGGACTGTCCTGTGAAGTACAAGATGTCTAATGTGGTACTTCCTGTCCAATAAATGACATTAGTTCTCCTCAACAACTGCAACAATCAACAATGTCCCCACAGCTCCCATAATGCCTCAGAGAAGAACCATCATCACAGAATATTGTAGGTGGGATATCTTCAGCATAGCAATCAAGGTAACTGATATCAAAACCTTGAAAAAGTTAGTCATATATGAAGAATACATCATTTTAAATAAATTCTTAATTTTAAGCATTATACATGCCTGAATTTACATCCTTTATACATCTGCAGAAGGGAATTTCATTTTAAAGTGGCTTTAAATTGTGTCTTTGCAAACAGGTAACAGAACATAATTTCAAGATCAAATATCCTAAACAAACATTAATATAAAATATAGTTTTATTTAAAATGTAATTCATGTTAAATTTAATATTGGTTTAATTATATTTTATAATAACCCAATACTTAAAAACAACATCAAATTTTTTTGCAATAGCAACACTTTTTTTTATGTAGATGTGGGTATTGAGTAAACATTATTTACTCAATATAGAATTTACAAGAGATTTTTATGTCAGTCTAGGGAAATAGTACAACTACCTCTGGAAATAAAAGATAACACATCTTTGAGTATAACTTGTGTTAGCTATCCTTCACATTTACATCTTTATATTGGCCTATGATCACTGCAATCAGATTCAGTAATTATGCACTTTCGGAACCCTTAATTGACTAGGATGCTGAGAATTCCTCTTATATACATCCAGTTTTTCTTAGAGCCTTTTAACTCTCTCAACCCACCTGTATGTCAGCAACATGTTACACAATTCTTAAGAGACTATCTCATTATATATGTTACTCTAATACTTAATGCACTGTTTGTTACTTGTATTATTTCTTTTCTTTTCTGAATTGTTTAACTTTCAGTTGCAGCATTCCTCCACAAAAGAGCATAAAAACAGCATCTGCCTCTTAATTCTCTTCTCTGTTGTACTTTTACTGTGTGAAAGATCTCCACCATATCCAAGAGAGAAATAGAAACAACTGAGGAACAGGAACCATTTCCATGTCATGATGGGTCTATACTGAAATGTACAGTGTATCTTTCTCTTTTTAAAATTACTTCATGTCATTTAGCCATTCCGAGGATTCCAAGACACAATGGAAAACTACAAAATACAAGGGCATTCAGTTCAGCATTATGCTAAAGCTTCAGCAAGCCACTTTCCAACCAAATTAACAATAAAAATCACTGTGACTTGGACTAGGAACAAGGTTGTAGGGATAGCTTTCATTCCCTACGATAGCACAGAATACATTACTCCTTTTCTGAGGGTATTCTGCCAGTAATGTGCCCAATGCTACCAACGGGGACTTGTTTCTCTCAATCAAAATAGCTGGCTTAACACAAAAATAACCGGTTTGTGGTGGGAGAAGGAAAGAGTAAAATTTAGTAAGCCCTGGTGCTGGGGCAGCAATAGCTGAATAAGAGTGGCATTATTAAGCACATGTAATTTGTTTTGCATCTCATAGGTGGGTAGTAGATGATGATTTTGAAAGGTGAAAATGAAAAATGACAGAGATAAGCACCTACTCTATTGTTTCCAAAACACAATCCCCTCCTTCACACTCACAACCAAGTTGGTAGGATGACTACTCAAATACAAGGTGCTGAAAGGAGAGATCAGAAAGATCATTGAATCTGAGCATTCATGTAGACACAAACAGCTGTTAACAAGTGGATGTGGTCCTGGATTTGGCATTAGAGTAATCAGTAGGGATAATATTTTATGCAACTAAGCAACCAGAGAGAACACAGAAATGAGATCTCAGAGGGCATGGAACTGGGGAAGATCCTTTAGAGTAATGATTTCTGATTTATGTATGTGCTATTCTTTCAGAGACCTGATTAAAATACAGATTCTGGTTCAGCAAGTCTGTGGCACAGCTTAAATTTTACTTTTCCAACCAACTCCCAGGTGATGCCCATGCTGTTAATCTGTGGACCACACTATGGGTAGTGATGCTTCAGAGAGCCTTGGAAGCATAAGACCTTTCTTTAGAATTGGGAGGCTGATGGGGAATTGTAACACGGAAATGTACATGCAAAGAGAAACTCTAGAAGGGAATGCTGATAAAAACGAAGAAACAAAACCTAATAAGGTTAACATCACACATCGGAAACAGAAGGCAACAAATAAAAGACAAGACATCCTCCTCCTGCCTAGACAGAAAAAAAAAAACACCCAGCATATGGATGCAGTGCATAAATGTGCAAATGCAGTGACAGAGAGCAAGATGGAGGAAGGAATGCCTTTGTCTTGTGCTTCGTAAACCTGACCTAAAAGTATTCAGAGGACTATAGATAATAGTATTGGAAAAGAAGGCAAGCCACTTGTAGATAACGTGTGAAACAAAGCAAACAAAAAATATAAATGAAAAAACTGCATTTATACTGCAGGTCCTAATGGCTAAAAGGTTTTATAAATCTCTAGAAAGAAATCATTACCAGTGAAAAGAGAATGACTCTGATGCCGTCTATAATTGATTAGTTTTATAGATGCCTAAAATAATGCCCTAATAGTCCTGTTGCGTTTAACTAAATATTTGGTTTAACGTCACATGATACTTTCAAAGTTCTAAGTTTAAGAGACTCTCCAATCAATGTGAGAAAGAGAATATGGAAACAAGAGGGGATCCCACTACCCAATTAAAAACATTGCATTTGTCTCCTCACCAGTTATACCAAGGTTTTTGAGGGAACAATGTTCAAACCAAGATATTGGTTACTATAACGTCTGCAATACTACAGAAGATACACCAATTCTGATCAAGATTTTTCTTATTAGAAAAGGATATGATGCCAAATAACATGTGTTAAGAAGATTGAGACCTTGAGCACGACTGGGCACTACAAAATTTTTATCATAGTTTTTACCCTATTAAGATTAAAGTAATGAGTGTGTAAGGCCACTAAAATTTGAGTTCATCTGTTAAAGAATTAAGGGTAAGAAGTATCCATTAGTGCTTAATTTCATTCCTAAGTCCAGACCTTTTTAAACACTGTTCTGTAGAAAATATTCCTGAATGAGGCAAGAGCATAGACAATGATGTGTAAATAATTTTGATGATAAACCAACACTAATTTTGTATTACTTACTTGTTATTATCATTTTACTACAAAAGGATATGTCTTGGGATACGTTGTTGTCCCAACATGTGATAGGTCATTCTTTTCTTGAATGAATGAATGAATATATTTTAACATATTTATTGGAGTATAATTGCTTTACAATGGTGTGTTAGTTTCTGCTGTATAACAAAGTGAATCAGCTATATGTATACATATATCCCCATATACCCTCCCTCTTGCATCTCCCTCCCACCCTCCCTATTTCACCCTTCCAGGTGGACACAAAGCATGGAGCTGATCTCCCTGTGCTATGTGGCTGCTTCCCACAACTATCTATTTTACATTTGGTAGTGTACATATGTCCATGCCACTCTCTCACTTTGTCCCAGCTTATCCTTCCCCCTCCCCGTGTCCTCAAGTCCATTCTTGACATCTGCGTCTTTATTCTTCTCCTGCCCCTAGGTTCTTCAGGACCTTTTTTTTTTTTTTTGATTCCATATATATGTGTTAGCATACGGTATTTGTTTTTCTCTTTTTGACTTACATCACTCTGTATGACAGACTCTAGGTCCATCCACCTCATTACAAATAACTCAATTTTCTTTCTTTTTATGACTGAGTAATATTCCATTGTACATATGTGCCACATCTTCTTTATCCATTCATCTGTCGATGGACACTTAGGTTGCTTCCATGTCCTGGCTATTGTAAATAGAGCTGCAATGAACATTGTGGTACATGACTCGTTTGGAATTATGGTTTTCTCAGGGTATATGCCTAGTAGTGGGATTGCTGGGTTGTATGGTAGTTTTATTTTTAAGGAACCTCCATACTGTTCTCCATAGTGGCTGTATCAATTTACATTCCCACCAACAGTGCAAGAGGGTTCCCTTTTCTCCACACCCTCTCCAGTATTTATTCTTTGTAGATGTTTTGATGATGGCCATTCTGACCAGTGTGAGGGGATCCCTCATTGTAGTTTTGATTTGCATTTCTCTAATGATTAGTGATGTTGAGCATCCTTTCATGTGTTTGTTGGCAATCTGGGTATCTTCTTTGCAGAAATGTCTATTTAGGTATTCTGCCCATTTTTGGATTGGGTTGTTCTTTTGATATTGAGCTGCTTGTATATTTTGGAGATTAATCCTTTGTCAGTTGCTTCATTTGCAAATATTTTCTCCCATTCTGAGGGTAGTCTTTTCATCTTGTTTATGGTTTCCTTGGCCATGCAAAAGCATATAAGTTTCATTAGGTCCCAGTTGTTTATTTTTGTTTTTATTTCCATTTTTCTAGGAGGTGGGTCAAAAAGGATCTTGCCATGATTTATGTCATAGAGTGGTCATAGAGTGTTCTGCCTATGTTTTCCTCTAAGAGTTTTATAGTGTATGGCCTAACATTTAGGTCTTTAATCCATTTTGAATTTATTTTTGTGTATGGTGTTAGTGAGTGTTCTAATTTCATTCTCTTCCATGTAGCTGTCCAGTTTTCCTAGCCCCACTTATTGAAGAGGCTGTCTTTTCTACATTGTACATTCTTGCCTCCTTTACCAAAGATAGGGCGACCATATGTGCATGGGTTTATCTCTGGGCTTTCTATCCTGTTCCATTGATCTATATTTCTGTTTTTGTGCCAGTACCATAGTGTCTTGATTATTGTAGCTTTGTAGTAGAGTCTGAAGTCAGGGAGCCTGATTCTTCCAGCTCCATTTTTCTTTCTCAAGATTGCTTTGGCTATTCGGGGTCTTTTATGTCTCCATAGAAATTTTAAGATTTTTTGTCTGGTTCTGTTGTAAATGCCATTGGTAGTTTGATAGGGATTGCATTGAATCTGTAAATTGCATTGAATCTGTAAATTGTACAGTCATTTTCACAATGTTGATTCTTCCATCCAAGAACATGGTATATCTTTCTATCTGTATCATCTTTAATTACTTTCATCAGTGTCTTATAGTTCTCTGCATAGAGGTCTTTTGTCTCCTTAGGTAGGTTTATTCCTAGGTATTTTATTCTTTTTGTTGCAATGGTAAATGGGAGTGTTTCCTCAATTTCTCTTTCAGATTTTTCATCATTAGTGTATAGGAATGCAAGAGATTTCTGTGCATTAACCTTGTATCCTGCTATTTTACCAAATTCAATGATTAGCTCTAGTAGTTTTCTGATAGCATCTTTAGGATTCTCTATGTTTAGTATCATGGCTTCTGCAAACAGTGACAGCTTTACTTCTTCTTTTCCGATTTGGATTCCTTTTATTTATTTTTCTTCTTTGATGGCTGTGGCTAAAACTTCCAAAACTATGTTGAATAATATTGGTGAGAGTGGGCAACCTTGTCTTGTTCCTGATCTTAGTGGAAATGATTTCCGTTTTTCACCATTGAGAAAGATGTTGGCTGTGGGTTTGTCATATATGCCCTTTATTATGTTGAGATAGGTTCCCTCTGTGCCTATTTTCTGGAGGGTTTTAATCATAAATGGGCATTGAATTTTGTCGAAAGCTTTTTCCGCATCTATTGAGATGATGCTATGGTTTTTCCCTTTCAATTTGTTAATATGGTGTATCACATTGATTGCTCTGCGTATATTGAAGAATCCTTGCATTCCTGGGCTAAACCCCACTTGATCATGGTGTATGGTCCTTTTATTGTGCTGTTGGATTCTGTTTGCTAGTATTTTGTTGAGGATTTTTACATCTATGTTCATCAGTGATATTGGCCTGTAGTTTTCTTTTTGTGTGTCATCTTTGTCTGGTTTTGGTATCAGGGTGATGGTGGCCTCGTAGAATGAGTTTGGGAATGTTCCTCCCTCTGCTATATTTTGGAAGAGTTTGAGAGGGATAGGTGTTAGCTCTTCTCTAAATGTTTGATAGAGTTTGCTGTGAAGACATATGGTCCTGGGCTTTTGTTTGTTGAAAGATTTTTAATCACAGTTTCAATTTCAGTGCTCGTGATTGGTCTGTTTATATTTTCTATTTCTTCCTGGTTCAGTCTCGGAAGGTTGTGCTTTTCTAAGAATTTGCCCATTTCTTCCACGTTGTCCATTTTATTGGCATATAGCTGCTTGTAGTAATTTCTCATGATCCTTTTTATTTCTGCAGTGTCAGTTGTTACTTCTCCTTGTTCATTTCTAGTTCTGTTGATTTGAGTCTTCTTCCTTTTTTTCTTGATGAGTCTAGCTAATGGTTTATCAATTTTGTTTATCTTCTCAAAGAACAAGCTTTTAGTTTTATTGATCTTTGCTATTGTTTCCTTCATTTCTTTTTCATTTATTTCTGATCTGATCTTTATGGTTTCTTTCCTTGTGCTAACTTTAGGGTTTTTTTGTTCTTCTTTCTCTAATTGCTTTAGGTGTAAGGTTAGGTAGTTTATTTGAGATTTTTCTTGTTTGTTTTTTGAATTTTATTTTATTTATCTTTTTATAGAGCAGGTTCTTATTAGTTATCCATTTTATAGATATTAGTGTATATATGTCAATCACAAACTCCCAATTCATCACACCACCATCCCCCCAGCCATTTTCCTCCCTGGTGTCCATACGTTTGCTCTCTACATCTGTGTCTCTATTTCTGCCCTGCAAACCAGTTCATCTGTACCATTTTTCTAGGTTCCACATATATGTGTTAATTTATGATATTTGTTTTTCTCTTTCCGACTTACTTCACTCTGTATGACAGTTTCTAGATCCATCCACGTCTCTACAAATGACCCAATTTCGTTCCCTTTTATGGCTGAGTAATATCCCATTGTATATATGTACCACATCTTCTTTATCCACTTGTCTGTCAAGGTCATCAGAAAATCTACAAAAACAAATGTTGGGGAGGGTGTGGATAAAAGGGAACCCTCTTGCAAGGTTGATGAGCTTGTGTTTTGATACAGCCACTATCGAGAACAGTATGGAGTTTCCTTAAAAAACTAAAAATAGAATTACCATATGACCCAGCAATCCCAGTACTGGGCATATACCCTGAGAAAACCATAATTCAAAAGGACACATGGACCACAATGTTCATTGCAGCACTATTTACAATAGCCAGGTCATGGAAGCAACCTATATGCCCAGCAACAGACGAATGTATAAAGAAGATGTGGTACATATATACAATGGAATATTACTCAGATTTTTCTTCTTTCTTGAGGTAGGATTGTATTGCTATAAACTTCCCTCTTAGAACTGTTTTGATGCATCCCATAGGTTTTGGGTCATCGTGTTTTCACTGTCATTTGTTTCTAGGTATGTTTTGATTTCCTCTCTGATTTCTTTAGTGATCTCTTGGTTATTTAGTAGTGTATTGTTTAGCCTCCATGTGTTTGTATTTTTTATAGATTTCTTCCTGTAATTGATATCTAGTCTTATAGCATTTTGGTCAGCAAAGATACTTGATATGATTTCAATTTTCTTAAATTTACCAAGGCTCGATTTGTGACCCAAGATATGATCTATCCTGGAGAATGTTCCATGAGCCCTTGAGAAGAAAGTGTATTCTGTTGTTTTTGGATGGAATGTCCTATAAATATCAATTAAGTCCATCTTGTTTAATGTATCATTTAAAGCTTGTGTTTCCTTATTTATTTTCATTTTGGATAATCTGTCCATTGGTGAAAGTGGGGTGTTAAAGTCCCCTACTATGATGTGTTACTCTTGATTTCCCCTTTTCTGGCTGTTAGCATTTGCTTTATATATTGAGGTGCTCCTATTTTGGGTGCATAAATATTTACAATTGTTATATCTTCTTCTTGGATTGATCCCTTGATCATTATGTAGTGTCCTTCTTTGTCTCTTGTAATAGTCTTTATTTTAAAGTCTATTTTGTCTGATATGAGAATTGCTACTCCAGCTTTCTTTTGATTTCCATTTGCATGGAATATCTTTTTCCATCCCCTCACTTTGAGTCTGTATGCTTCCCTAGGTCTAAAGTGGGTCTCTTGTAGACAGCATATATATGGGTCTTGTTTTTGTATCCATTCAGCCAGTCTATGTCTTTTGGTTGGAGCATTTAATCCATTTACATTTAAGGTATTTATCGATATGTGTGTTCCTATTACCATTTTCTTAATTGTTTTGGGTTTGTTATTGTAGGTCTTTTCCTTCTCTTGTGTTTCCTGTCTAGAGAAGTTCCTTTAGCATTTGTTGTAGAGCTGGTTTGGTGGTGCTGAATTCTCTTAGCTTCTGTTTGTCTGAAAAGGTTTTAATTTCTCTGTGGAATCTGAATGAGGTCCTTGCTGGGTAGAGTAATCTTGGTTGTAGGTTTTTCCCTTTCATCACTTTAAATATGTCCTGCCACTCCCTTCTGGCTTGCAGAGTTTCTGCTGAACGGTCAGTTGTTAATGTTATGGGGCTTCCCTTGTATGTTATTTGTTGCTTTTCCCTTGCTGTTTTTAATATTTTTTCTGTGTACTTAACTTTTGATAGTTTGATTAATATGTGTCTTGGCATGTTTCTCCTTGGATTTATCCTGTATGGGACTCTCTGTGCTTCTTGGACTTGACTATTTCCTTTCGCATGTTAGGGAAGTTTCCACTATAATCTCTTCAAATATTTTCTCAGTCCCTTTCTTTTTCTCTTCTTCTTCTGGGACCCCTATAATTTGAATGTTGGTGTGTTTAATGTTATCCCAGAGTTCTCTGAGACGGTCCTCAATTCTTTTCATTCTTTATTCTGCTCTGTGGTAGTTATTTCCATTATTTTATCTTTCAGGTCACTTATCCATTCTTTTGTCTCAGTTATTCTGCTTTTGATTACTTCTAGAGAATTTTTAGTTTCATTTATTGTGTTGTTCATCAGTGTTTGTTTGCTGTTTAGTTCTTCTAGGTCCCTGTTAAACGTTTCTTGTATTTTCTCCATTCTGTTTCCAAGATTTTGGACCATCTTTACTATTATTACTCTGAATTCTTTTTCAAGTAGACTGCCTATTTCCTCTTCATTTGTTTGGTCTGGTGGGTTTTTACTTTGCTCCTTCATCTGCTGCGTATTTCTCTGTCTTATCATTTTGCTCACCTTACTGTGTTTGGGGTCTCCTTTTTGCAGGCTGCAGGTTTGTAGTTTCTGTTGTTTTTGGTGTCTGGCCCCAGTGGGTAAGGTTGGTTCACTGGGTTGTGTAGGCTTCCTGGTGGAGGGGACTGGTGCCTGTGTTCTGGTGAATGAGGCTGGATTTTGTTTTTCTGGTGGGGAGGACCGTGTCTGGTGGTGTGTTTTGGGGTGTCTGTGGCCTTATTATGATTTCAGGCAGCCTCTCTGCTAATGGGTGGGGTTATGCTCCTGTCTTGCTAGCTGTTTGGCATAGGGTGTCCTGCAATGGTCATTGAGTAGAGCTGGGTCTTAGTGCTGAGAATGAGATCTCTGGTAGCTCTACTTTCGCCACTTGATATTACATAGGGTCAGGAAGTCTCTGGTGGACTAATGTCCTGAACTTGGCTCTCCCACCTCAGAGGCTCAGGCCTGACACCTGACTGGAGCACCAAGACACTGTCAGCCATTCAGCTCAGAAGAAAAGGGAGAAAAAAAAAAAAAGAAAGAAAACTAAAGTTATTAAAATAAAAAATTTAAAAAATTATTAAAAATAAAAAAGTGATAAAAAAGAAAGAGAGCAACCAGACCAGAAAACAAATCCACCAATGACAACAAGTGTTAAAAACTATACTAAAAAAACAAAAACAGAACAGAACAGAAAATAATGGACAGACAGAACCCTAGGACAAATGGTAAAAGCAAAGCTATACAGACAAAATCACACAAAAAAGTATACACATACACACTCACAAAAAGAGAAAAAGAAAAAATATATATTTAAAAAAAGGAAGAGAGAAACCAAATCAATAAACAAATCTACCAAGGATAATAAGCTCTAAATACTAAGATAAACATAAAACCAGAAACAAATTAGATTCAGAAAGCAAACCCCAAGTCTACAGTTGCTGCCAAACTTAACCGCCTCAATTTTGGGATGATTGGTTGTCTATTCAGGTATAACACAATTGCAGAGTATATCAAGTTGATTGTGGAGATTGAATCCCCTGCTCCTAAGGCTGCACGGAGAGATTTCCCTTTCTTTCTCTTCTTTGTTCCCAGAGCTCCTGGGGTTCAGCTTTGGATTTGGCCCCGCCTCTGCATGTAGGTCGCCTGAGGGCATCTGTTCTTCATCCAGACAGGAGTGGGTTAAAGGAGCAGCTGATTAGGGGGCTCTGGCTCACTCAGGCCGTGGGGAGGGAGGGGTATGGAATGCAGGGCGAGCCTGCGGTGGCAGAGGCTGGCATGACATTGCAACAGCCTGAGGCGCGCTGTGTGTTCTCCTGGGGAAGTTGTCCCTGGATCACGGGACCCTGGCAGTGGCGGGCTGCACAGGCTTCTGGGAGGGGAGGTGTGGATAGTGACCTGTGCTTGCACACAGGATTCTTGGTGGCTGCAGCAGCAGCCTTAGCATCTCATGCCCATGTCTGCACTGATAGCCATGGCTCACGCCCATCTCTGGAGCTCATTTAGGAGGTGCTCGGAATCCCCTCTCCTTGTGTACCCCAAAACAATGGTCTCTTGCCTCTTAGGCAGATCCAGACTTTTTCCCGGACTCCCTCCCGGCTAGCTGTAGCGCACTAGTCCCCTTCAGACTGTGTACATGCAGCCAACCCCAGTCCTCTCCCTGGGATCTGACCTCCGAAGCCCAAGCCTCAGCTCCCATCCCCCACTGGTCCCGGGTGGCAGGTGAGCAGACAAGTCTCTCAGGCTGGTGAGTGCTGGTCAGCAATGATCCTCTGTGCAGGAATCTCTCCGCTTTGCTCTCTGCACCCCTGTTGCTGCACTCTCCTCCATGGCTGCAGAGCTTCCCCCTCACCCACACCCCTTCTCTGCCAGTGAAGGGGCTTCCTAGTGTGTGTAAACTTTTCCTCCTTCACAGCTCCCTCCCAGAGATGCAGGTCCCATCCCTATTCTTTTGTCTGTGTTTTCTTTTTTCTTTTGCCCTACCCAGGTATATGGGGGAGTTTCTTGCCTTTTGGGAAGTCTGAGGTGTTCTGCCAGCGTTCGGTAGGTGTTCTGTAGGAGCTGTTCCACATGTAGATGTATTTTTGATGTATTTGTGGGGAAGAAGGTGATCTCCAAGTCTTACTCCTCTGGCATCTTGAAGGTCCCTCCTCATTCTTTCTTATTAATGTTTACTGGCTCTAGGCAAAATTATAGCCTAACTTACATTACTGTTAGATCATCCTCTTAGCTTAGCTTTCTTACTTCTTTACTGTTGTTTGGAATAAATATTTGCAATGCAAACTAAAGTGCCTCCACCCCTTCCCACCTGGGCTAATCTCTTTTTCTTTTTTCCTGCAATCATATTTCTCCCCCTCCTCATTTTAACATCATTACTTCTCCTACACACACACACACACACACACACACACACACACACTTTTCTATCTATGCCTATAATTCCTAACCCATAGCGAGAGCAAGGACAATTCTAGTCTTATTTTTACTAGTGGTGCCTATGAACTTTGCTCAATATCAATTGCAGTGAAAAGGATTAAATGGTACAATAGCTAGCCACTGCCTTTCAAGGTTTGTTTCTGTTTGTTTTTAATAGGTAATCTGGCTTCACTGATACTAGCAGCACGATCTTACAAATCCAAGCACTCATGGCTTCAGGGAAAACAATTAAAAACCAGAAACAAGTCCATGAAATTATTGCTACCCTATGTAAAGTGTCATGAGGTAACAAAAGCATCCAGATTCACTCCTGAAACTCAGGATGGACCCGATCTCAATGGCATTCCACAGACAGTCTATTTACGTAGCCAGAATCTTTCACAGTACATTATGGATTTCTGGGACATTAGAGACTATACTTCAGCATGTCACCCAAAAGTATCCAGTTTGTGGGTAAACTGTAGTAAATATTTTACTACAACTGTTTCTGATATTCAGTTCCTTATTTAGATATTACCGAAGTTTTCAGTTCTAAAATGCTGACTTGAAACACATTTTGGTCATCACCAGGGGTTAACAGGGCAGGAGGATAGGGAGCAATGTGTGTGGAGTTTAGGGAAGGAACTTAAGGGAAGAGATGATGTTGTCTATCAGAGATGATGTCATTTGATTCTAATACTCTTTTGGAGGTATTAACATTTTTCAGTGACTATAAATGCAATTTTTTTTTTTTTTTTTTTTGCGGTACGCGGGCCTCTCACTGTTGTGGCCTCTCCCTTTGCAAAGCACAGGCTCCGGACGTGCAGGCTCAGCGGCCATGGCTCACGGGCCCAGCTGCCCTGGCATGTGGGATCATTCCGGACCGGGGCACGAACCTGTGTCCCCTGCATCGGCAGGTGGACTCTCAAGCACTGCACCACCAGGGAAGCCCTGTAAATGCAATTTTTTCACTGTTTCAGAAAGTAACCATGACTTGCAGTTGAAATAAGAAGTAATGTTTTAAGGAAATTCATAGTTCTGGTAAATTTGATAAAGCTAACCTATTATCTAACTTTTGTGATGGTACACAGTTTGTGTAATACATAACTTTCTAAAATAATTAGTTTCCAGTTTACCTAAAAGGATAATATTAATAAGGAATCTCTCCTCAAGATAATTTTAAAACTTTCATTCCATCGACAAATAACTGGCTTGTAAAATTCCAAATTAGTGGTAAACCCTCATAACTGAATTATAAACTTTAATGTAAGTTTGTTCATTTTTAAATCCATGTAAATGAAAGTAATATTTCAGAGTATTTCTCTCAAGAGAAAGCCAGCTGCTAATTAGGATAAGAAATCAATATGCTCTGCTATCACAACTTCTCCCAGTCTGTCTTTGCATTTTCTTTGATTTTTTTTCCTCCTCCCTGTTCCCCTGATGAAACTGTTCACCTTTTTCTATCAGTGCTTCTTTCTCAGTGTACCTGGAATCCACCCACTTTCCTTCAACCTCACTCCTTATCCTGCTTGAGGTTCTTTGGACCTCCTCAAAACTACACCACTGCAATAATCTGCTAACAAGTTTCTAATGGTTCACCCCCTCCTAAAGTTTTATAGAGTTAATTTCACCTTATCATTCCCACTCAGCAATCCTATCCTTAGGATAAAGCTAATATCTCTTAACCTGATGTTGAAGAACTGACAGAGTTCAGATCCAAAACATCCTTCCAATTTACATGCTGGTATTTGTTTATGTCATATTCTCTATCCCCTACGTATAACATGGGCATTCATACCTTTATAATTTTGTTCATGGTGTGTGAGAGTGTGTGTTTGTGTGTGTGTGTGTTCAGAAATCTGTCCTCCAATCATCTCTGATCCTTTGCCATCATGAAAGATGAACTCATTCTCCAGTTAGTCCACAGAGTCTTACTCGTCTCCTCTCTCTACTGAGCTCTCTGAATTCTACTTCTGAAAAGCTATTTGTTAATTATTTATTGCCTGGAATGATAATTCACTGTTTTCCACTGAAAGTTTTTCTCTGGCTAACAAAAGTAAAAGCTTAAAGACAAGGGTGGTGGGCTTCCCTCGTGGCGCAGTGGTTGAGAGTCTGCCTGCCAATGCAGGGGACACGGGTTCGAGCCCTGGTCTGGGAAGATCCCACATGCCGCGGAGCAACTAGGCCCGTGAGCCACAACTGAGCACGCTGAGCCTGCGTGTCTGGAGCCTGTGCTCCGCAACAAGAGAGGCCGCGACAGTGAGAGGCCTGTGCACCGCGATGAAGAGTGGCCCCCACTTGCCACAACTAGAGAAAGCCCACTCACAGAAATGAAGACCCAACGCAGCCAAAAATAAATAAATTAATAAACTCCTACCCCCAACATCTTCTTCTTAAAAAAAAAAAAAAAAGACAAGGGTGGTATACCTTATTTATCTGCATAGTACCTGGCCATATTATGAGTATAATAGCTACTCAATAACTATATATTTGAATGATCAGAGCAAAAAATTTTGGTACAACTATATCAAGTTATCAAGAGATTTATTCCATAAAACTGACAATACTAAGTATATATTTTCATATCAAATTATATTTTAAAATGTGCTATGAAACATATGTGTTAAATTAAATGTCACTTCAGTAATATGCATAAATGTCTACTAAATTATATATTTTTAAAATTCAGATATTCATATATTATAATTTTTGATATATCTATAATTTAATTTTAAGATAAATTAGTTGAGAGAAGTTTTCTATAAATCAAATTAAACTTATATCAAATTTACAGCACAATAAATATTCCAAATATCAAACTGAAATAGAAGTCAAAAAGGATATTTAAACTAGAATATATCAGTAGAAACTAATTAATAACAGTGTTTATGAATTCAGCATACTGTTTCACTTCCAGTATTTTTCACAAACATTTCAAGAGAATGTTCTGTATTTCAAGAGGGCCTTTCATATTCTTTTTGGGGGGGGGGGGCAACTTTCATAGTCTTCATAGAAAATAACTATTAACAAGTATAACGTGGCTCATGTAAATATCACATCTTCAATATGATTTACCTTATCTTTATTATTTTATATAGGGGTTTTCACAGCTCATAAAAAGAAGTTCATGACATTAACTTAGTTATTGATTAACCCCATTATCTATCAGTGTATAAATGTTGTCAGTTCAAGCAGTAAAGAATTTTGACTGTGTTCTTTTATTTCCAGACTCTTATTTCTAAAAGATATGTGTATTATATCTAAAGATCAAATCATAGTTACTTTTTGGAGCGAAGTTACTCCAACAGTTAACAACTGGAGTTCAGGATGATTTTACCAAAAGTTTACCTTTTTTAGCTTAACTTTAACTTGAATATGAGTGTAAATATGGAAATGCCAATTGTTTCTGATCCCTGTTCTAAAGTGAAAGATATAAGAAATTGAATTCATATAACAATAGCTGATGATAATTTAAACAAAGAAGTGGCAACATGAAGTGGGGGGGACTCCCCATCTGGGAATCAAAGGACCCAGGTGCAGGTCTTTCCTAACATTCCAGATGACCTGAGCTACATCTGAGACAGTTCTTTATATATGAAATTAAATCTGAGGTGCCAGGACATGGTAAGCATGAAATTTCAGAGAAAGTGCTTGACCCTATGAAAAACGATCAATATTTCAGGTCTCTTAAAATTCCTCACTCACTTGGAAAATATGAAAGCGTTGACAGTGGATTTCCAGATGGTATTTCTTTGGTGAGAGTTGCTGCCAAGCTATGGATTCCATTGAAAATGGACCGGAATTTTTGCCTCTCATTTTTAATCGAGAAAAAAGGGCTTCAATAGGACTGTTCATAGACCTTAATGGGAACTTCAGCAGCTTGCCACACAGTAGACTGGTGTCTGACACATCACGAGGAATCTAAAGACCTGAGGTGGCAGGTGAGAGAGAAAATGGAGGCCGGATGGGGTAGAAATACTCCCCTACCCATAACAAGCACAAAAATGTGTGAGGGTTTCTCATTCATTGGGCCAAAAATGACTAAGAACTGATTGGAGTCACTTCAAATTCTGCCAGGAGTGCCGTTTGGAACTCAGTATGAAGAGGCTCATGGGAAGACCAGGTTCTAGAGAAATGGCTGCTGTTTGGAAGGCCTAGCAAAGGGGACCTCTGAGGAATCTACAGAAATTCCCAGACAAGAAAGTCATCTTCAAATAGCATCAACACTCAGAGAATGTGCAGCAATCTTACATAATACTAGTGTACTTTCTGTGCTTTATTTCATTGGCTTCCTCTCTGCATACTGTCTTCAGAAGACCCAGAAACCACTTTGCAAGCTGAGGGAGGAGGGACAGAAAATGAGAGAAGATACTGGCTGTACCCACTTACCAGGTGTCTTTGCCTATCTGAAATCCTCCCCAACTGAGAGAATGGGAAAGATTTCATCCTTAGTCAAGTTTGGAACTGGGTGTTCTAATATCAAACTGAGACTGTTTTGTGAGTTAGAGGAAGTATATATCCTATCATTACCTAAAAATGACTACAAAGTCATGGCATCCCCAGAATTTTCATGCAGCAGCAGGAGAAAATTTGTCCTATAGTGCATATTTTGAATGGAGACGGGGAAAGAAAAATAAAGTGAATTTGATTATATTCACCCAGTTGTGCTAGTTCAACATGCAAGTCATGCTACTTAATTTGTGTGTCTCTCGGTTTCCTCATGTGTAAGACAAGTGTGGAGAAGGTGTTTTTAGAATTAGATATTTTATATCACTGAAGTCTGTCTTTTCTGGGAGATAGGAAGGGAGGAAGAGAAGTAAAATCATATTTCATGAAAGTAGCTCAACTCTAATAGCAAAACCTGATCGAGATAGCCTGTACCCACCCACAAACACAACTGAACACTACAAATCAAAGTCTCATAATGACATAGACATAAACATCCCAGCAAAATAATGGTAAATTGAATTCAGAAGTGTATTAAAGAATAATAAGCCATGACAAAATAAATTTTTATTCTATAAATGCAAAGATAGATCAATAAAAATAGATCTGCTAATATAATTTATCCTATTATCATCTTAGATACTATGAAAAAGCATTTTATAAAAGTCAAAAAGACATCTGATTTTAAAACAAGTAAATATTCTGAAATCTAAGTGAAAGAGTTTCTCTTTAGAATAATAATGACTATCTAATACTGCAGAGAATATCATGCCTGCTGTTAAGACTCAAAGAACTACTATGTGTCAGAGAGAGAAGATTTTCCATTATCAATTCAATGTTCTACATTGCTCCAGAAGTTTTAGATAATGCAATAAGAAAATAAATATAATTAAATATAAGCAGAAAAAGTATTAATTTCAACTGTTCCTTTTTTCTGTGATATCATAATTAAAATGGTCTCCCTATCCCCATATTATTAAAATAGTCATTTATATGTCTCCTAATATGTTACTGTATTTGAAATTTAGAGGTAGGTAGCGATCTAAATTCTCCAAATATCCAAATAATTACAGCAAGAATATTCATTCAACAATCATTCCCCTCCCTTCACTATACCAAAACACCACTTTATCATATATAAAATGTTGCACACATATTCTTGAACCAGTTTCTGAACTCTGCATTCTCTTCCAGATAATCTGTATATTTTTGAACCAACATCACGCTGCGTTAGTTATTGTTGCTTTGTAATGCATTTTGAAATCTGATGGGAAAATCTGCCCACCCCTGTGGACACTCTTTCTACTTGACCCAAGAACTATTTTGAACTTACACACTTTATAATCATCATGGGGGATTACTTATTGTATCCGTTGTTAAACACTGCTCAGATAATGCAGACAGTCCTGTTTATATTTGGGAGATTTACTGAAGATATGTTAAGTGTTTCATGAACACTTTAAAAGAATTTTGTATAGTATACAAATTTAATCAACATCATTATCATTCCAATTTCCCATATCCTTATTTATTTTGAAATCTCCCAGTTTTTCATTTGATTTTTAATGTGCCTGTTTTATATGTGTAGTGACTTTTTCACATCTACAACTCAGGAGTATAAGAAATGTAACTTTATTCTTGCCCACTGAAATTCATTTCTTTCTCAAGTCTGCATTTCCCCTGATGTTGAAAACTTGCCAATTTAAGGGAATGTGTCCTCCTCCAGGTCAGACTTAGGGTCTCTGGAATATGCACTCAGGAAAATTATTTCTTTCTCCACTACCCATATTTTTCCTTCTCCTCTCCTTCCTGGGAGATCTGAGCTCCCAGGAACTCACATATTATTCCTGTTCTAGTGGCAGGGCATCTGGCCACACTCTCTGCAGCCTCCAACTGGGCCTGGCTTGTGCTTCCTGTCAACACTGGCTCTTCTGTTAATGTCCATCTCTGGCTTGATAGTTATATGTCTCTTGACATGTAACTTGCAAAACCTTTTCAAGCCTGCTGATCTAAACAATTTCTCTCAAGCTTTTGGGAAAACTAGAAAATTTTAGAGAAATTTTAGAGATGTGAAATCTCAACATGACCTAACATTCTACATGATCAAACTTTGGATGTGATTTAAACTGCTGTGATTAAACGCAAAATAAAATCTGCTATTCTACTAACTTATTCTCCCTGTTTTGTATCTTCCGAAGCTTCCTCCAATATATACATACACTCTTCCCTAAATTTACTAATTTAAATCTTCTTATTTCTGCTAATTTGATACCTGTTTCTAATACAATTGCTCTACATGATACCTTGTCTTCTAATACAACTGTCTCTTATAAATACAACCAAATGAACAGCCAAGGAAGGGTTATGGGTTTTACAAAGCACAGAAAGAAAAAAAACCTTGGTTAAATATGTCCCAATATAATCCTTCTACGTGTATTATATTGCTGTGTTATTACATGCACACACAAATTTTGTCACTATATCTTTTTTCTCAGAATACCTTTTGACAAAATAAGATTAATCTCCTTGTCTCATTTATTGTTTTTAACTAAAAATATGCATTTGCTGTACTATTTCTTTTATTGTCTTTACATTTTTATTTCATTTTCCTGACACATCTTTGCCCGCTATTTTTCAACTTTTCAATCTACATATGTCATTTTCTTTTGCGTGTTCCCCTTAAACATCGGTCTTTGTTTCTAAATAGGATGTATAACTGACTTATTTACAGTGTCATATCCTATATTCTTAATCTTCTCATTTGCCAATTTGCTTTTTTAGAAAATGTTCCCTTGCTGTTTTCCTTAATTTCTATCTATTGGTAAATAGATTATGCTTTATTTGCCTCTTTTCTTTGGAGACTTAGAAGATAACATACGTGAATAATTTGGAGAGCATCTTTGTAGTTTTTAACATGCTTGTGTTTATATATATCTGTATGTATGTGTATACATACATATATGTTTACTATCAAAAATAAAATTGTTGTTTATTGATTCCTCCACTTGCAAAATGAAGAACAAACATAATTTAAATTCTCTTTCTCATTGCTCTAAAAATGTTTTTATTTTGTTGCCAATATCTAAGATTTTGGACCCAGAACATGATTAATAAATAATTATTTTATACCACAGTTCTTTTTTTCAAGAACTGTTTTAAATATGCATTGATTTTTAAGCATATTTGCCGTGATTGTTTAAGTATAATTCTGTAATCTATAGTTAAATTATACCATAATTTGCCATTCGTGAGATCTCCCATTTGATTTAACCACTGGTCGGTTGATATATGTCTGACTAATTTTTTTAGGAAAGGAGCATAAGAGGTACACTCCTGACTATTTTTTCTAGGTAAAGTACATGGGAAGTAAAATTGTATATATAATTTTGGATAGCACATGAAGGGTAGAAATTCTGGATTCTGGAAGAACTGAGGCTCTTTTGCTATGGTCTGTGCACATGAGGTTTTGTGACACTATTTTTCCCTCTCAAGAATCAGTTGATATTGTTCCCTTGACATCTGTTGATTGCTATTCCAGGGAAATCTGAGATTAAGATGGTTTTGTGCCTTTTAATGTAATCTCTTTTCTGTCTAAATGCTTATAAAATGTTTATTGTGTTTGATTATGAAACAAATTCACCAGGAATGGTCTAAACATTACCCTCTTCTTGGAGACACTTTTCCTGAAGATTCCTGTTAATATCCCAATTCAAGTCTTTCTTCACTTGAGGAGAGTTTTCTCCTCTAGTATTGCTGTGTATGTATATTGATTCTATTTCATTTATTTTCACCTCTTAAACAAGGTTACCAACTATCTGTATATTTGACCTTTTAAAAATATTTTTTACAGTTATCATCTCACACAGTTTTAATTTTTAATACAAAGACCCTGTGTTTTCTAGGCGGTGTTTTCATGTTTGTCCCCAACATAAACTTTCTACTTCTATAATATGGATTTTTTTCTTAACTGCTTCGAAAGCAGATTCTAACTGTGCTACTGCATTCTAGGTTTCTTTACAACCTTTCCATGTTTCTAGGTTGAATTTTATCTCTGCTAACATCTAATTTAGTTCCTTTTTATCTCATCCTGTCAATATTATTTTTTATCTCTTCCTTAACAAAAATGTATTGTAAATAAAAACAAATGTTATACTTTGCTTTCATATTGATTGTAAACTTTTAATCTTTCTCTGTATCATAAGGAAAATGCACTTTTCTATTCATGTTAAAGAAAATTTCTGAAGTCTCATGTCAAATATATTTCATTGTACACATCCCTCAGAGTACACGACTTTCACTACTTTTTCATACATCTTCCTTCTATAGGCTTCATCAGGATACAATATCTTACCTGCACTCATCTATATCCAGGAAGATTACACTATTGGGACATCTTATATACCTGTATGACTATAGAAGAGTGGCCATGATAGGGATGGCAGGAAAGGAAATGCCCCTAGTCAACATAGTGTCTTTGGTCTCTGGTCCATGAAGATCTGATATCACTGATATAGGATTGTTAATGGTTGGTAGAAATCTGCATATAGTCTAATATTGTTAAGCAGAAATTTCTTATAAGATTTTGCAGAATTGATGAAAATCCCTAATTTCTAATGCTGCTGGAGTATTCTGCTCTTAATAGCAAAGGAATCTGTGAGCATTTCTTGGGAAGCTGGGAGAAGAAAAACAGTTGCTGCTAGTTCACCTCTATTATCCCAGAACCAACCTCATCATATATAGTTAAACGGAAATAAGCAACTTTATTCCCCTTTTGACATAACTCTGTTTTGCACCTTTTACCCATGCATTCTTTTCTATCTCAAGATCTTGGCAATGCAGATGAAAAGAGAAGACAGTTTACTTAGATTAGATATATTAAGTACACATTCATTCTATGCTGACATTAAGAAAATTAAGGAAAAAACAGACATGGTTGGTTTTTTTCCTGAGTTGCAACTAGATTCTTAAAAGCCAAAGGCAATGCATTTCTAACAAGTGAACTGCTAATAGCGACTCCTGTAAAAACATGAATGAAAGAGGGGAGTCTCTGATTATTGCTTTATATACATTTGCATTTTTAGATTTTTCTTAATAAAGTTTATAATTAAAGGTGAGCATGAAATTTAAAATACTTTTACTTTAAGCCCCTGCTACATATAAGATAGTACATTGGACTCCCTAAGCTATCAGACACAGCCTTTGCTTATACTATATAGATAGAGAAGCCAGAACACATTCAAGAAAAGAAGGCTAACAGTATTGTTTCTGCTAATTGCAGTGTCACCCCTACCTAAAATGAGTGTTTCTGAATTGTAGAAGCTCAAAAGTCCACAACCCCAAGGATCATCATCATATTCTTACAATGCTTCCTGCTTGTCAAGCTAGACTGAGTTAGACTTTGGGAATCCGTATTTCCATATGAGAGGCATTTTGGACTTTCTAAATAAAAATGAAGTTTCTGAATTAGAGTTTTTAACTAATAAATATTTGTGATCTATATGGACCTATTACTATGACCATTTATCAAAGTATATATGTTCTTTTGTCCATTTCCCCAAAATTTCTTTCCATCTACCTATGCTGCTGGAACTGAAGCTGCTTTGAGGATGATAACCCAATCCAATGCCAGGAGTGTTTTCCTTTGAAAAGACCTGTCACTTTGTGTCAATTGTAGGAATTTGTGTCAATTTCTGAAGTCATTTCAAATTTGCTTTGCATTACATCATTTTGCTCATGTCTCAAGCAACTGAAGATGTACCCGAAAATTTATTGGACAAGACAGTTCCCTTCCTAAGTGCAGATAAGCCTGAAAGGCAAAGGTGAAAAACAGTCAATGTTTTAGGAGCAACTAAAACATCTAACTAAAATGTCACAAAACTTGAATGTTTGGATTTGATCTTGTGTCATTACAAAATGATAAATTCAGCTAGAATTAACTTATTGATTTTCTATTTTCCTAGCTTTTTGTGAATCTTTGATCTAAACTTTATATATTTTAAAAATACCTATCTTTTAAATAGCTGGCATTTTCTATTCAATGATAAAATAAAATTGCTGTCTTATACACAGTAGACTCTATGAATTGAGTTGCTTTTCTAACAGTAGGGAAATTTGCACCCCATCACCAACACTCTTATCACTTTTTCTCCGAGAGAAATGTGGTTGGGAAGTAGACTTGGTCCATGTAAAATGTTGTCTCATTATCTGAAGAGACATTATACTTAGTATCATAATTTAACCAGCTGGAATGATATTTGGCTTATTTTCTAAGATTGGTTCTTTTAGAAAATAAATAAGCACTTAAAATTGAGGGATGCAAAAGCATCTACCAGTCTTGAAGTTCTTCTGTCCCCAAAATTTAAAATTTTTTTGGCATCTACATTTGTTTTGCTCTAAAGCAGGACCACTTAAAATTTAGCATACCATACTGAGCTAGGAATATAGGGATTAATATTCAATATATAGACAATATATGAAGGAACAGATTTTTTATGACATTTCTTTTCATGAGTGAGAAGGGACCTAATAAATTACTTTATTAAATCTCCTCTCACAAGTGAAGATAAATGTCATCAAGGGCTTAAGCTCTCATGTATCACATATATGTACAGTTCTTCTGTTTATCTTCCTGTGTTTCTATATTTTGTCAAAATCTTCCGGTGGACTTTACTTCATCATCAAATCTTTTTCTCTTTAAGATAAAAAAAAAATGAAATAATACATTGAGAAGAAAATGTCTGATTTCATTTAGGTTTTTGTTCTACTTGGTATATCTGCTCTTGGATTACTCTGCTTTTATACTTTTGTAAATTTTTTTGTAATTTCTTATCTCCGAGGGCAGAATAGATGAGAGTAGCTATAGCATTGACTTTTTAATGTTGAATAAGAATTTAGACATGTTTTATATCTTTTTCTAAGCATCCTTTGTGTCTTTCTGGTTTTTCTTTGTCTCAAGTGATGCTGCTTCTCCCAAAACTTTTACCTCCTCTTAGACAAAGTTTCATCAAACAGCCAGTGTTGTAAGTTAGACACAAAGATGTCATCTTGTACTCTTCTGTTACCCTCAGGCCACATATCTTCCTAAACTCTAAATTCTGAGGGTTCTACATTTTCATTATTATTCCTCTCTCTTTCCATTTGTTAATGCCTTGGCTAAATGCTCATAATCTTTTACCTAGACAATTTTTACAGTCTCCTGAAGCAGTGGCTTTCAAGCTTTCTTTCCTATCACCATGAAAAAATATATTTACATTATGACTCATTATATATACACATAAATAAAAATGAATATATAGGTAAAATAAGTTTCCAAAAAAAATCATTCCTCTTAACATGTAATGCTCATTAATGTTTTCTATTCTATTCCATTTTTAGAGGCAAAATTGATTTTACAACCTCACTGATGGGTTGCTATCTGCAATTTGAGAATAACTGCAAAAGAACTGCCCTACTCCTGCCAACACCAATGACTTTCCCACACTGCCAACAAAAAGTTCTGTGTTCCACCTATCTAAACACATAAGTTCTTCCCCTTAAAGCCCTTGTTCCAACTACTGGATAAAGTCTAAACATATCACTATATCATGAAATCAAGTCTCTCCTTGCTTACACCTACATATCCTACTCCCCAAACTCACAGACTCAAGCCATTCCATTTTATATCTGTATGTCTTTCCACACAGTACTTCTGCTCAGAAAACTACCTCACTTAACTCTTCATATTTTTTATCCTTCAAAACTCTGCTCAAACATCTTTTTCTCTCTCTATAATGCTCTCTCTAATCCCTCCCCAAATAGAAATAGTTACTCTTCCTTGACACCACCACTGTCCAATACCCCTTTAAAAACAATTAATGGGAGATACTCACAGAACTCACTCCCCAGAGATGCCCTCACCTGACCTGCAGAGCCACTGAGCCTGGATTTATCATAATGGGATGATTGTTTCCTGCTGATTCAATTTCTTCAAATTTTTTATTTTTTGCTGAGTTGCCTTTGAATTTTTGCACTTCTCTTCATGAAACACACTGCTGTATAAATAAGATTCTTCAATACTCAGGGAAAGGAGTTATACTTCCACCCATGAAAGAGTAAATGGTATGGACTTGTTTTCCATCAAAAACAGCAACACAATTAGAAAACTAGACTAAATATATAAAACAACTGTTTTCAATCACTGGATGACAGGAAGCACGGGAATATGGTCCTAATAGAGAAACAAATGAGATGAAGCCTATGATCAACTTGGCTTTCTGCCAGGGTAGAAGAGCACTCAGGTTCATAGAGTTAAAGGGACAGACTTTAGAGCCCAAGGAGAACAAGGAAGCTAGAATTTGCAGGGCAAGTACTGGAGAAGAGGGGACTACTCAGATAAACACTTCCAGAAATTTATCCATGGACTCCCAAGATTCTTAGGCTGAATCCTAGGTTAACACTAATCTGCATATGCTCCAGGTGAAACTCTATAAGGCCTGGCAAAGATTGGCTATCAGGGAGCTGTAAGCCGAACAATTTCCAAAGCTCACAGGGGCTGGTAGACATACATTTTTTTACCAGCTGTAGTAGACAGATCTTGTTGAACACCTGAGGCATTCAATAGAGATATTATAAGGACCACACATTGGAAGAAAGGTTAAACAAACCCTAGCGTAAACGCTATTTTAGATCTGCCCTAAGAAAGCCTAAAATAAAACAAAACAGAAAAGACCTTGCAGGAAGAATGATGACTTGCAAGTAACTTGACTCTGTGCCAAAAAACTTCAGTGCACTTTAAATAAAATCCAAAATAATCAGCAATGTATGATTCATAATATCTAGCATCCAATAAGATATAACTATATTGCTATATATAATACAAATGTCACTACGTGAAGAGTAACAAAATTTGAAGAATAACCAAGAGAAAAGGCAATTAATAAAACAGAGCAAGAAATAACAGAGAAGGTGGAATAAGGAGACAAAACTTTAAATCAGCTTTCACAAATATGCCCAATGATTTAAAGGAATGCATAAACTTAATGAATAAAGAAACAGAAAATGTTTTAAAAGAGCAAATGGCATTTCTAGAGCTGAAAAATACATTTGAAATGAAAAAAAAATCACTGAATAGGCTTAACAACATATTAAACCCATCAGAAAAAAAAATCAATGAACTTGACATAACAGTAAAATATATTCAAACCAAAGTATGAAGAGTAAAAAGACTGAAAAAATATTTTGGGTCCCACGTTACCTGTGGGACAATAATAAGTGATTTAATATATGTGTCCTACTTGAGGTCAAAGACAGAGAGGAGAATTTTAAAAGGGCAGAAAAAAAAAAAAACACAGGGAGAAATAACAACTAAAATATTTCAGATTTGATAAATTAGTAGAACAGAGTCAAAGAAAGCCACACCAGGAACCATTATAATTAAATTGTTTACAACCAATGATTTAAAAAAATTTTTTTAAAGCAAGAATTAAAAAATGACATTTTATATATAGAAAAAATAAACATAAAAATGACTACATACTTCTCATCATGAAAAATACAAGACAAAATCAATAAACTGACATATTTAAACTGCTAAAAGAAAGAAAAGTCAACAAATAATTCTATATTAAGTGAATATTTATTTCAAAATTGAAGGTTAATAAATACTTTTTCAGACAAGCAAAGCCTGGAGAATTCAAACCCAGCAGAGTAACACAAGAAGAAATGTTAAAAATATTAAATGTCAAATGTTAAAAAAAAATTCTTCAAGAAGAAAGTATACCAGATGTATACTTGGAAAAAAGTACCTGAAATAATAAATATAGGCATAAATATAAAAGATCCTTTTTTTGCTTTTAAATTTCCTTTAAAAGACAATTGACTATTTAAATTTATAACAACAAAGAGTAGGGCTTATATGCAGGAGGAAAAATATGAAAAAAATAGCATCAAGGATGAAAGGAGTAAATAGCACTATATTGCTGTAAGTTCCTTATGTTATGTGTGAAGTGGTGTAATATTTAAAGCTAGAGCAAAAGTTAGTAAACAATGATCCATAGGTCAAATCTGGCCTGTATCCTGTTTTTGTAAGGCCCACAAGTTAAACATTTCTTTTTTATATTTTTAAAGGGTAAAAAAAAGAGAATTCATGACAGAGGACTTATGTGGCCCATGAAGCTAAAATATTTACTATTTGGTCCTTTACTGAAAACAAGTTATCAACTACTGAGCTAGATTGTGATAGATTAAAAATGCATATCGAAAATTCTAGAGAATCTATTAAAAATATAAAGCACAGAGATATAGCCAATAAGCCAAAATAATGGAAATAAAATGGAATACTTAAAAAAAAACCTACAAAAAAATACTCAATTAATTTTAAAAAAGAAGGAAAAAAACATCTATAGCCATACCACCCTGAACTTGCCTGACCTCTTCTGATCTTGGAAGCTAAGCAGGGTCAGGGCTGGTTAGTACTTGGATGGGAGAAGGAAAAAAGGTCAAAAGGAACAAAAAAAAATGGAAAAAATAAATAGCAAAAGGATAGATTTCAACTCAAGAGTAGCATAACTGCATTAAATATGAGTGAGTGAAACACTCCAATTAAAAGGCAGAGATTGTCCTTTTGGATAATATAGCAAGACCCAATTATATTCTGTCTACAAAAAAGCTACTTGAAATATAGAGATACATACATGTTAAAAGTAAAAGCATAGAAAAAGATATACTATGCTAACATCAGTCAGAAGAAAATTGGAATGTCTATACTAACATCTGTGAATAATATTTTTAAAATCTCTAAATAGATTTCTTTTTATGAAGTCTACAGAATAAACTTGATGAAAGAGACTATTTTCAGGGATACAGAGAGTTCAGAATGATGAAAAGAGTCAATACATACAGAAGACTTAAATATCCCAAATCTGTATGTACTTAAAAAGAGAGCTTCAAAAATATATAAAGAAAAGCTAAAAAAAAAAAAAAAAAAAAAAACTGCAAGAAGAAATAGACAAAACCCAATTATTGTTAAACATTTCAATACTCCCCTCTCAGTAATTCGTAGAACTAGCAGACAGAAAATTGGTAAATATATAGAAGATCTGAACTACATTATCAGTTTGACCTAAATGACATTTATAGAATATTCCACCTAACTACTAAAGAATACACATTACTTTTAAGTGTACATTGAACTTTAACTATACAAAACCATATGTTGGGCTCTAAGCCAAGTTTCAATAAATTTGTAACTACTGAAATTATACAGAGTATATTCTTGACCACAACTGAACTAAACCAGAAAGGAATAACAATAGGATATTTGGGAAATTCTTGAATATTTGAAAATTAAACAACACAATTTTAAATAACCCATGTGTCAAATCTCAAGAGATATTAGAACATACTTTGAACTGAATAATAATTAAAAGACAACAACATTTACAATATTTATAGCTTCACATGTTTAAAAAAAGAAAAAGTTTTAAAAATAATTATCTAAGCTTCTGCCTTAAACTCGAAAAAGAAAAATAAATCAAAACAAAGTAAGTAGAGGGAAGGTGTTAGGAAATGATGCTCTACGACTATTTTCAAATGTATGTACACTGAGGACTTTCTGAGCAAAGAGAACTAACACCAGGGTTAAAAGATGATTGAATAGCAACCCTTAAAGAAAGAGACTTCCTATCTCTTGCTGACTTACTTCACTCTGTATGACAGACTCTAGGTCTATTCACCTCATTACAAATAGCTCAATTTCGTTTCTTTTTATGGCTGAGTAATATTCTATCGTATATATGTGCCACCTCTTCTTTATCCATTCATCCGATGATGGACACTTAGGTTGTTTCCATCTCCGGGCTATTGTAAATAGAGCTGCAATGAACATTTTGGTACATGACTCTTTTTGAATTATGGTTTTCTCAGGGTATATGCCCAGTAGTGGGATTGCTGGGTCATATGGTAGTTCTATTTGTAGTTTTTTAAGGAACCTCCATACTGTTCTCCATAGTGGCTGTACCAATTCACATTCCCACCAGCAGTGCAAATACCGTACGCTAACACATACATATGGAATTTAAGAAAAAAAAAATGTCATGAAGAACCTAGGGGTAAGACAGAAATAAAGACACAGACCTACTAGAGAATGGACTTGAGGATATGGGGAGGGGGAAGGGTAAGCTGTGACAAAGCGAGAGAGAGGCATGGACATATATACACTACCAAACATAAGGTAGATAGCTAGTGGGAAGCAGCCACATAGCACAGGGAGATCTGCTCGGTGCTTTGTGACCGCCTGGAGGGGTGGGATAGGGAGGGTGGGAGGGAGGGAGATGCAAGAGGGAAGAGATATGGGAACTTATGTATGTGTATAACTGATTCACTTTGTCATAAAGCAGAAACTAACACACCATTGTAAAGCAATTATACTCCAATAAAGATAAAAAAAAAAAAAAGACTTCCCAAAAGATGTAGAGATATCTCCCTTAGAGACGTCTGTTTACATTCCAAAGAACAATAAAAGTTTAGAGCCTTTACTCCCCCCAGCCTCAAAGAAAATTCCTTTACAGAGTTAAAGTCTCCCTCTCTCTCTCCCTCCCTCCCGCTCCCTCTCTTTCTTGTTCTCCTGGGAAGGGGGGAGGAACGGATGTCATCTGCCCTATATAAGCTCCAAAACAGAGTTCTTCTCTTGTGCATTGTGTGCAAAAATGACAACTGCCTTCCTTGTTTTGCCCCAGGGGAAATGCAGATATGGGGAACCAATACAAGATGCTTTGTCCATAATTAAAAGTCTCGCTTCAGATTATGACCCAGAGCTAAACTGAACTAAACTAAAAGCTTGTCTTTTAAAAAGGTCAATAAGATTGATAATCCTCTATAAAGACTGATCAAGAAAAGAGAGAACACAAAATATAACTATATCAGGAATGAAAGAGATGGCATTATTATAAATATGGAGTATTTGGTGATAAATTTAAATATGTACACAAAATTGCTGAGAAAAATTAAACATGACCTAAATAAATGAAGAAATATATAATGTTCATAAATTAGAAGTATTAATATTGTTAAAGTAAAAATTATCCCCCAGATTAATCCATTAAAGATTAATGGAATTCAAATCAAATTCCCAAAAGCCTTATTTCTAGAAACTGACAACCTTCTTCTAATAATTATATGGACATGTAAAAATCCTAGACTAGCCAAAATATTTAGGAAAAGAAAAACAAAATTAGGAGCAACACTACTAAATTTCAAGACAATAGAAAACCATAGTAATGAAGACAATGTGTTAATGGTGGTATAGATATACAATTATAATATAGATCAATGGAGAAAAATGGAAAGTCCAGAAATAAACACACACATATACAATTAACTGATTTTTTTTTTTGGTTGGGGGGGCTAGATTCTCCTTCACGCTCTCCCACCACCTGGGCGCTAGACCTTGGGTATATCTAAGCTTCCTCACGTGTAACATAAGAGAATTGGATCATAAGTGGTACCTGAGTTTGCTGCTGGCTCCTGCTGTCTACAGGATGTTCAAGCAGATGATTGAGATGAAATGAGCTGTCTGAGAAGTGCACAACCACAAATGTTTGTCCAGTCTTCACATGGCTCCTAGCAACTGGACACATCTGTGTGAACAAACCAAAGGCAACATAGGCCAACACAGGACATCTCACTGCATGATGAAACGTGCTGCTCATCACCAAACTCTTAGAATGATTCTAAAAGTTTGGCCTAGTGCTGTAGGGGAAACAGCAAGCCTTGCTAACAGGGTGAGGAAGAGCCCAGTACTGCACTTTGCCTCTTCTGATTTGGGCAGATATTCTCAAACATCAGAAGCACAGTGGTGGGGGAGGGGGTGTTAACAGCAACATCTTCATTAACAGCCTCATCATAAGCAGGCTCATTGTTCTTGTCAATGCTATTTACTACCAGGTTATTTTATTTATTTTTTAACATGTTTTTTGTTTGTTTGTTCGTTTGTTTTTTGCGGTACGCGGGCCTCTCACTGTTGTGGCCTCTCCCGTTGCGGAGCACAGGCTCCGGACGCGCAGGCTCAGCGGCCGTGGCTCACGGGCCCAGCCGCTTCGCGGCATGTGGGATCTTCCCGGACCGGGGCACGAACCGTGTCCCCTGCATCAGCAGGCAGACTCTCAACCACTGCGCCACCAGGGAAGCCCACTAACATCTTTATTGGAGTATAATTGCTTTACAATGGTGTGTTAGTTTCTGCTGCATAACAAAGTGAATCAGTTATACATATACATATGTCCCCATACCTCCTCCCTCTTGCGTCTCCCTCACACCCTCCCTATCCACCCCTCTAGGTGGTCACAAAGCACTGAGCTGATCTCCTTGTGCTATGCGGCTGCTTCCCACTAGCTATCTATTTTACATTTGGTAGTGTATATATGTCCATGCCACTCTCTCACTGCGTCCTAGCTTACCTGTCCCCCTCTCCATGTCCTCAAGTCCATTCTCTACGTCTGTGTCTTTATTCCTGCCCTGCCCCTAGGTTCTTCAGAACCAATTTTTTTTTTTTTTTAGATTCCATATATATGTGTTAGCATATGGTATTTGTTTTTCTCTTTCTGACTTACTTCACTCTGTATGACAGACTCTAGGTTCATCCATCTCACTACAAATAACTCAATTTCATTTCTTTTTATGGCTGAGTAATATTCAACTGTATATATGTGCCACATCTTCTTTATCCATTCATCTGTCGATGGACACTTATGTTGCTTCCATGTCCTGGTGATTGTAAATAGTGCTGCAATGAACACTGTGGTCTCTTTTCAATCAACTGATTTTTGACAATGGTGTCAAGATAATCAAAGGGGAATTATTTCTTTCAACAAATTTTGCTGAAACTAGGTATCCATTTTACAAAAATAACTTTTCCTTGCCTCATCCCATACTAAAAATTTAATTTGAAATTGATCTAAATGTAAATGCTAAAACTATAAAACTTATGGAAGAAAACATAAAACTTCCTGACTTGGGGGCAGGCAAAGGTTTCTTAGAATAGGCACCAAAAACATGAACCATAAAAAAATTTTATCAACTGACTTATAAAAGTTAAAAACTTCTGACCTTTGAAAGACATTATTAATAAAATGAAAAAGCAAGGCACACACTGGGAGAATTTATTTGTATTATTTGTATTGCATGATATGACAAAGAATTTGGGACCAATAGTTTAAGTGTATAGGAACTTCTACAACTCAATATTAAGTAAGAAAAGAACCCTACAAAAATGGCAAAAGATCTAAAGTCACTTATCAGAGAAGATATATGAAAGACTAATAAAGAGATGATAAGATGTTCAACATCACTAGTCATTAGGGAAAGGCAAATTAAAATCATAATTAAGTACCACTACATACTGACTAAAATGCTTAAAATGAAAAGGATTGACTATTTCAAGTGTTGGCAAAATATTCAGTGACTGAAACTCTCTTATATTACTGGTGGGAATATAAAATGGTAAGTCCAATCACTTTGGAAGTCATTTTGTCAGTTTCTTTTAAATATACATTCACCATGATGCAGCAGTTTTACACCTAAGAGAAATTAAAACATACATCTACATAAAGTCTGGTATGCACAGTAGCTTTATTCATTAGAGTCTAAAACTGGAAACAACTCAAGTTCCCATCAAGAGATAAGTTGATAAACAAACTGTGTCATTCCTTACAGTGAAAACACTACTCAGCAATAAAATGGAATAAATTACTGAGACCTGCAACAACATAAATGAATCTCAAAAACATTATTCTGAGCAAAACAGTAAGATGCTAAAGAGTACCCACTGTATGATTAATTTACATGAAATACCTGAACAGGCAAAATTAATCTACAAACACAGAAAGATCAGTAGTTGCTGGGGGCATGGAATCAGCACTGGGTGGGGGTAAACACGACAGTTTTTGAGGTGATGGAAATATTCTATGACTGTAGTGTAGTTACACGAATGTGTAAGTTTGTCAAAATTCATCAAACTATTATATATTTTCAATGGTTACATTTTATTATATGTAAATTATACCTCAACAAAGCTTTTAAAAAAAGAAAGCATTTAATGGCAGTATCTGTATATTTCAGCCTCTCATTTCTAACCAGAACTTCCTTGAAAAGAGTAGTCAAGTTTTATTCCACTCCCAGATACTAATACAGTGCCCCATAGATGGTATGTAAAACATAAATATTGTATGAATAAATGATAAATATTGGAATAAATAAATGAATGATACTGAACATATTCAGACAAAATAATAAGCCAAAACTTTAAAAATGAATAATTTTGAGAGGCATCATAGAAAGACTCTGTCTGACTGTTCTTCTGTGAACCTACCATGACATGATTCCTGATCACCCACCATTGGAGACCTTGGATAAGAGGCATTACTTCCCTAAGATTCCAGTTTTTTAATGCACATGCATCTGCAAGGGGATAAAACATTGAGCCATTAACAGCAACTAAAATTAACACATCAAATTTGCTGGTCTTTCCAGTAAGCAGCTTGCAGAATAGGTAAAAAGCTCTAATGTTTGATGTGGGAAAGGGAGAAGATGAGAAGTCTGATGGTATTATTGCTAGAGAGCATTGGCCTGGGTGGCTGGTCCTGGGTGACTGAAGCTTCGAGGGGTATTCTGCATTTGAGCAGTCAGTGATGAGCTAAAAGGAAAAGAAGTGGTGCAAACAGGAAGGGGAAAACAAAGAAAACACTTTCTGATCTTTTTATTAACATTTTCCCCCTAGAAAAAGCTATAGGGAGAGTCAATCTGTCTCTAGGAACATTTCAGGGGATGATTCTTTGGGACAGTGGCCAACACAAGGACCCACCGTGTGAGGAGCCCAGAATGTGATGCTTCTCAAACTATTAACTTTCCTTTCCCCCAAAAGCCCATTTCTGGGCTGAAATACACTGTTGTGACACCTCCACGTGGTTCAGCAAAACAAACAATAAATTGACTCAAACCTAATTGGCACTAAGCAAGAAAAGCAAGCCCTTGAGTTTTGGAAAATGTTTCTCTTCTTCCAGAATGCCCCTGTCAAATAGAAATCATATCACCTAAACTTTTGGATACTGTGGTAGAGAAAATGTGTATCAGATCACATTTCATAGTCTTCCTCCCAGGACACAAGAAACAAGGTATTTCCCAGCAGCCTTGAAGTTAGGCAGGACCAGGGACTAATTCTGAAAAGTTAACTGAGTCATTTGTGGGTGGAGACAGCGAAAAGCCCTTTCACAATTCTTTTGTCCTCCATGCAAAATCTAATGTGCCTGGGAAAGAATAAATGCACCACAGCAATAGAGAAAAAGATGAGGCTATTTCTGAATCTGCAATTATAAAAGGAATCCTGCCTAGCTCCTAACTCCAGCACATGTCAAGTACTCCATGAGAACTTCAGGAAGGCATTTGACTCAATATCAGTATCTGGATTCTCTTCTGTGTAGCATGAAACACTTACACGTCTTATGGGTGTAGTAGCAGAGCATAAATGAACACCCAACGCTTCTATGAATCTCTAGGGGGCTGTTACATTGGAGAACCCACATCTACCCATACTTTGTAAGGCCAGAATCCTGCTTGCAGCTTTTATTCTGGAAATGAACTTTCTACATTAGTTCCTTGGAAAGTGGGTCAAAAAGAAAAAAGCACTGGCCTGGTTTCAGACTGACAGAGATTTAAATCTTGGTTCCCTCCTTTATCAGCCAAATGACTTGAGCAAAGGACTTCATCCTTCTGAGCCATGATATTTTTTTCCCTCTGTATGGTAATAATTCCTATCTTAAGTGTTGTAAAGATTAAACTGAATAATGCACACAAGAAGGCTGGCTATGGCTATGGTTTAAATAGTGGCTATGGGTTTTTGGGGGGGTTTTTTTTTGCGGTACGCGGGCCTCTCACTGTTGTGGCCTCTCCCGTTGCGGAGCACAGGCTCCGGACGCGCAGGCTCAGCGGCCATTGCTCACGGGCCCAGCTGCTCCGCAGCATGTGGGATCTTCCTGGACCGGGGCATGAACCCGTGTCCCCTGCATCGGCAGGCGGACTCTCAACCACTGCGCCACCAGGGAAGCCCGTGGCTATGGTTTTATCCACAGTTCCTTGAAGAACTTGGGATAGTCTAGCATCATCTTGGAGTCTATATAAGGTGAAGACTATATAGGCAGCAAGCCTTGTTTGTCATACTGTAATATGTCAGTTAAAGCAAGATCACATTGCAAGGTAGAAAGATGTTATTCTGTAACATCTTATGCAAAAACCCAAACGAACTTTTTGGCCAACCCAATATTTTATAAGAATTTCCTGTTTTGATTAAAATGTGTTATCAATGGTTTCCCTCTATCATTAATCTGGTTTTTTAACTTGGTATTTTAAGGATAGGTAACTGCTTAGTCTCTGCAGTTAGCCTGAACCACTATTTGAAGTTCTTGGATCCTAAACCCTAATAGATTTTACTGCAAGAAGATACTATGCTTCTCCCCTTCAGTTTAATAAACAACACTTTTTCAAAAACGTCGAGGAGATCATGGGAATTCTAACCCTTTATCCACTGGGTTGACTCATGCTGAGGAGAGAAAGGTGAACTTCTCCAAGAAGCATGATTTCCTAGCCAAGTGGCGTGGCTATTCCATCCAGGGTTGTTCCTACCACTGCCAAATTTACTAGAAGGATTATTTCTTGTTCTTACACATTGGCTCCTGCTAACAGAACAATGAAGATCAAATGCCAGTCCTGCAAAGAGCAAAGACATAAGACCATCAGTATCTCCTTGACTATAGTGGTCTCTCATCTTCCCTAAGAGATTTCCTCTAAGCAATGTCTCAACTCAAGTATGTGAGAGCTTCACAATACCTCCAGGTTCTTATATGGGACATCAGAAACAATCCAGAGTATCCCATTGGTGTCCAAGATGGATATGAAATCCACCTTTAATCATATTCCAGGAATACTCTTTGTGTAAGGCTGTGATTAAGATTCTTTTCTCTAACCCACAGAGAAAAGCAATAAATGCTGTGTTTCTGACATGGAAAATGCTAAAATGCCAGATACTACCTGCTTGAAATAAGATGTTTCCATGTGGGATTTTTCTTACATACCTCAAATTAGGAAATGGGAATGCTTTTACAATACTTTTACATTGTGTTTTACCAAGGAAAATTCTATGTTGGTTCCAAACAAAAAGCAGCATTTTATCATTTCCTCTTCAATATTACACAAACCATTTTCTATTAAAGTCATAGTTATCTTTAATTTCAGGTACCATTTAATATCTCATGAACAGAAATATTTGCTTTGACATTGAGAAAAGAACTGCGTGAGGTTCAAACCCTTCTTTCTTTCAGTTGTGCTAAATATATGCTAAGAATGTGACACAGTCTCCAATTACTACCTTAAACTATTAGGAATTGGTAGGAAGCAAAACTTTTATTAAAGCCTGGAAATTTAGAATAGAAACAGAATAATGGTAGAGGTACTTGCAGAGCTCATCAGATCCCTAAACTATCCTGTTCAGAAAGTCTTACAAAGCAGGCAGTTTTAAGTTACTTTTTGACATGCTGTGAAGTTCTTCCCTCTAACTAGCATAAATCCCCCTTGCTGCAGTTTCAGCTCACCTGCAGTTTGATCCTTCGTGATCAGGAAGAACAGCTGGTCTCCATCATCCTTACAATAACCATTCATATTCCCCAAATTATATCACCCTTGGGTTTCCTCTTCTCCAGGTTAAAAAGCCCAGTTCCTTTAACCTTTCCTCAGAGGTCCTATTTTTCAAGCACTTCATCATTTTTGTTGATTGCCTCTGGACTCTCTAATTTCTGTATCCCTTGTCAGTTGTGCTTCTCTCAAACTAGAGCAGGACTTGATGATCTAAGACCTTATCACTGCCAAATATACTAGAAAGGTTACTTCCTGTTCTTACAGCTCAGCTTCCACTAACAGAACAATCAAGATCAAAAGCCAGAACCACACAAAACCCACGTTACCCTTCTATTCCCACTGCTACCCCCACCCTCTGCCCTCACACGACATAAATAGAGATGAAATGCATTTCTGCAGTAGCGAAATTATGAAAAGGGGCAAGTCAGGCTGCAGAGACATACCTCCTTTCAATTCAGCATCTTTCCTTTCTCATGCCTCCCATTCCTATCTCTGACCTTGTTGGGACATCTCTCTTGCCAGCCTCTGAATATTTACAAATTTATTTTAAGAGCCTTTGGAGTTTTTCCCGGCCTCGTGGCTCCCCGTCTAAGATTATAAGAGCTCTCCAGACATCTCTCTTCATCTCCCTCTTTCTTCAAACGCCAAACACACTAGTTAGGGTTCCTTTCAGTACAACTAAAAGAAATCCAGCTCAAGTCATTGATAATAAGAGAGAGATGCCTATATTGCTCAGTTTTGCATGTCTGTAAAGTTTATATAAATATTATCATAATATATACATTTTTCTGTAACTTGCTATTTCCAATCATATTATGCTCATGGGTTTTATCTATGTAAATGCATATACCTGAGGTTCACTTTTTTTCACTTCTTAGTGTTACAATAAATAAGTTATTGCTGTTGTTGGATTTGTGTCAATGAGCAATTAGATTATTTCCAGATTTTTCTGTTATTTTAAGCAAAGCTCTTATGAAATTTTTAACATATTTCCCTGCACATATGTGCAAGGTTTTCCCTAAGGTATATCCCAGGAATGGAATTGCTGAGTCATTAAGTATGTGCATTTTCAACCTTAATAGATGTTCGATAATTTTCCAAAATGACAGTAATAATTTACATTTCCTCCAGCAGTAAGAGTTCCTGTTGCTTTACTTCCTCTTCAACATTTTTTATTGTCTGATTTTTAAATTTTGTACATCTAACATGTACTACATGATATTCCAGTGTGGTTTTAACTTCTCTGGTGACTAAGATTGAGAGTCTTTACATATGTTCATTAGAAAATGTGTTTTCTTTTCTAAATTTCTTGCTCACCTATTTATTTATGAAGTTGTTTATCTCTTTCGTGTTGATTTATATAAAAAAAGGTTATATATATGTGTGTGTGTGTGTACGTGTGTGTGTGTCTGGGTATGTTCTAGATATTAGTCTTTTATCTGATGTATATGTTGCAAAATATCAAATAGCTTATCTTTTTATTTTATCTGTTTTCTTTGGTTAACAGAAGTTCTTACTGTGGCAGATTTTTTTTCACTTATGCATTATGCTTTTGGAATCTTTAAGAAATCTTTCCCTAACTCAATATTACAAATATATTCAACTACATTTTCTTTTTAAAGTCTTAAAGTTTTGGTTTCACATTCAAAATTTTAATTTATCTGGTATTAATTTATGTATGGTATGAGATAGGAATACAGCTTAAATTTTTTATACACAGATAAGCAGTGTTCACAAAGCCACTTATTAACCCATTTATCTTTGGTGCCAGTCCTGACATATATATGTGGACATTATTTTGGACCTCTATTCTGTACTATTGATATTCTGTCTATTCAAATACCAATGCCACACTGTCTCAATTGCCTTAGCAAGTTTTTTCACACTATCTTCTTCTTCTTTGGAAATGTCCCGGCGTTTTTGGCCCTTTGCTCTTCCACATAAACTTTAAATTCCATTTGTCAAACTACACACACACACACACACACACACACACACACACACACGCAAATAACCCTGTTGCTATTTTGACTGGAAATGCATTGCATCTATAGATCAATTTATGGACAACTGATATGTCGTTAAGATGTTGAATTATTCAATCCATGAAAATGGTAGATCTTTCCATCCATATCTTTATTTTATTTTTTTTTAACATCTTTATTGGAGTATAATTGCTTTACAATGGTGTGTTAGTTTCTGCTTTATAACAAAGTGACTCAGTTATACATATACATATGTTCTCATATCTCTTCCCTCTTGTGTCTCCCTCCCTCCCATCCTCCATATCCTACCCCATCCTTTTCTTTCACTAAATTTTTATAATTTTTATAAATTTTTATAAATTTTTATAATGGCCTCCATTTTATAATGGCAAACATAATGGTTTGCATATCTTATTTTGTATTTGTTCCTAGACATTTTACTATTTTGTGAACATAATAAATGTTTTTAATTATGTTACATTTATTAATAGTTTGCTGCTGGTGTATAAAAATACAATTGAGTTTTCATCTTGTATTCATCAAATTTACTAAGCACTTAATAATCCTAATTATCTCTAAATTCCTTTGATTTTCTATTTAAACAACTGTACCATCTACAATAACAGTTTTTATTTACAATTCCCTAAAATTTTATTTCTTATTATCGTGTTACTACACTGGCTAGGACCTCCAGGAAAATACTGAAAAGAAACAGCAAGAGGATGCATTCTTTTTCTCCAACTGATATTAAAGTTTTATTATTATATTTGTTGTAAGATTTCTTATAAGTACTATAATATTTCCATATATGCCTAGTGTTCTAAGAAAATTTTAATAACAAGAATCAGTATCGACTCCCTCTTGCGAGAGCACCGGAATCACAACTAACTGCTGGACAATCATCAACAGGAAGGCACTAGAGCTCACCAAAAAAGATACCCAACATCCAAAGACAAAGGAGAAGCCACAGTGAGATGGTAGGAGGGGCGTAATCACAATAAAATCAAATCCCATAACTGCTGGGTGGGTGACTCACAAACTGGAAAACACTTATACCACAGAAGTCCACCCACTGGAGTGAAGGTACTGAGCCCCACATCAGGCTTCCCAACCTGGGGGTCTGGCAACGGGAGTGGAATTCCTAGAGAATCAGACTTCGAAGCCTAGCAGGATTTGACTGCAGGACTTCGACAGGATTGGGGGAAACAGAGACTCCACTCTTGGAGGGCACACACAAAGTAGTATGCACACTAGGATCCAGAGAAAGGAGCAGTGACCTCATAGGAGACTGAAGGAGACCTACCTGCTAGTGTTGGAGGGTCTCCTGCAGAGGCAGGGCATGGCTGTGTCTCACCGTGAGCACAAGGATACTGGCAGCAGAAGTTCTGGGAAGTACTCCTTGGCATGAGCCCTCCCAGAGTCCGCCACTAGCCCCACCAAAGAGCCTGGGTAGGCTCCAGTGTTGGGTCACCTCACACCAAACAACCAACAAGGAGGGAACCCAGGCTCACCCATCAGGAGACAAGCATATTAAAGTGTTACTGAGCTCTGCTCACCAGACCAACACCCAGCTCTACCCAGAACCAGTCCCTCCCATCAGGAAACTTGCACAAGCCTTTTAGATAGCCTCATCCACAAGAGGGCAGACAGCAGAAGCAAGAAGAACTACAATCCTGCCGCCTGTGGAACAAAAACCACATTCACAGAAAGATACACAAGATGAAAGGCAGAGGGCTATGTACCAGATGAAGGAACAAAATAAAACCCCAGAAAAACAACTAAATGAAGTGGAGATAGGCAACCATCCAGAAAAATAATTCAGAATAATGATAGTGAAGATGATCCAGGACTTTGGAAAAAGAATGGAGGCAAAGATTGATAAGATGCAAGAAATGTTTAACAAAGAACTAGAAGAATTAAAGAACAAACACCTAGAAGAATTAAAGAACGAACAAACAGGTGAACAAAACAATAACTGAAATGAAAATACACTAGAAGGAATCAACAGCAGAATTACTAGGCAGAAGAATGGATAAGTGACCTGGAAGACAGAATGGTGGAATTCACTGCTGCGGAACAGAATAAAGAAAAGAGAATGAAAAGAAATGAAGACAGCCTAAGAGACCCTTGGGACAACATTAAATGCAACGACATTTGCATTATAGGGGTCCCAGAAGGAGAAGAGAGAAAGGACCAGAGAAAATATTTGAAGAGATTATAGTCGAAAATTTCCCTAACATGGGGGAGGAAATAGCCACCCAAGTCCAGGAAGTGCAGAGAGTCCCAGGCAGGAGAAACCCAAGGAGAAACACATGACGACACATAGCAATCAAATTGACAAAAATTAAATACAAAGAAAAGTTAATGAAAGCAACAAGAGAAAAATGACAAATAACATACACAGGAACTCCCATAAGGTTGATAGCTGATTTCTCAGCAGAAACTCTAAAAGCCAGAAAGGAGTGGCATGATATATTTAAAGTGATGAAAGGGAAGAAGCTACAACCAATATTACTCTACCAGGCAGGGATATTGTTCAGGTTCGAGGGAGAAATCAAAAGCTTTACAGACAAGCAAAAGCTAAGAGAATTCAGCGCCCCAAAAGCAGCTCTACACAAATGCTAAAGGGACTTCTCTAAGTGGGAAACACAAGAGAAAAAAGGGCCTACAGAAACAAACCCATTACGATTAAGAAAATGGTAATAGGAACATACATATGGATAATTACCTTAAATGTGAATGGATTAAATGCTCCAACCAAAAGACAGAGGCTCGTTGAATGGATACAAAAACAAGACCCATATATATCCTGTCTACAGGAAACCCACTTCAGACCTAGGGATACATACAGACTGAAAGTGAGGGGCTGGAAAAACATATTCTATGCAAATGGAAATCAAAAGAAAGCTGCAGTAGCAATACTCATTCAGAGAAAATAGACTTTAAAATAAAGAATCTTACAAGAGACAAGGAAGGACACTATATAATGATCAAGAGATCAATCCAAGAAGAAGATATAACAATTATAAATATACATGCACCCAACATAGGAGCACCTCAATACATAAGGCAACTGCTAACAGCTATAAAAGAGGAAATTAACAGTAACACAATAATAGTGGGGGACTTTAACACCACATTTACATCAATGGACAGATCATCCAAAAAGAAAATTAATAAGGAAACACAAGCTTTAAATGACACAATAGACCAGATAGATTTAATTGATATTTATAGGACATTCCATCCAAAAACAGCAGATTACACTTCCTTCTCAAGTACACACAGAACATTCTCCAGGATAGATCACATCTTGGGTCACAAATCAAGCCTCAGTAAATTTAACAAAATTGAAATCATATCAAGCAACTTTTCTGACCACATCGCTATGAGTTTAGAAATCAATTACAGGGAAAAAAATGTAAAAAACACAAACACATGGAGGCTAAACAATACGTTACTAAATAACCAAGAGATCACTGAAGAAATCAAAGAGGATATCAGAAAATACCTAGAAACAAGTGACAACGAAAACACAACGATCCAAAACCTATGGGATGCAGCAAAAGCATTTCTAAGAGGGAAGTTTATAGCAATACAAGCCTATGTCAAGAAATAAGAAAAATCTCAAATAAATAATCTAACCTTATACCTAAAGGAACCACAGAAAGAAGAACAAACAAAACCCAAAGTTAGCAGAAGGAAAGAAATCATAAAGATCAGAGCAGAAATAAATGAAATAGAAACAAAGAAAACAATAGCAAAGATCAATAAAACTAAAAGCTGGTTCTTTGAGAAGATAAACAAAATTGATAAACCATTAGCCAGACTCATCAAGAAAAAGAGGGAGAGGACTCAAATCAATAAAGTTAGAAATGAAAAAGGAGAAGTTACAACAGACACTGCAGAAATACAAAGCATCCTAGGAAATTACTACAAGCAACTCTATGCCAATAAAATGGACAACCTGGAAGAAATGGACAAATTCTTAGAAAGATATAAACTTCCAAGACTGATCCAGGAAGAAATAGAAAATATGAAGAGATCAATCACAAGTAATGAAATTGAAACTGTGATTAAAAATCTTCCAACAAACAGAAGTCCAGGACCAGATGGCTTCACAGGTGAATTCTATCAAACATTTAGAGAAGAGCTAACATCCATCCTTCTCAAACTCTTCCAAAAATTGCAGAGGAAGGAACACTCCCAAACTCATTCTATGAGCCACCATCACCCGGATACCAAAATCACACGAAGATACTACAAAAAAAGAAAATTACAGACCAATATCGCTGATGGATATAGATGCAAAACTCCTCAACAAAATACTAGCAAACAGAATCCAACAACACACTAAAAGGATCATACACCATGATCAAGTGGGATTTATCCCAGGGATGCAAGGATTCTTCAATATATGCAAATCAATCAATGTGATTCACCATATTAACAAATTGAAGAATGAAAACCGTATGATCATCTCCACAGATGCAGAAAAATCTTTTGACAAAATTCGACACCCATTTATGATAAAAACTCTCCAGAAAGTGGGCATAGAGGGAACCTACCTGAACATAATAAAGGCCATTTACGACAAACCCACTGCAAACATCATTCTCAATGGTGAAAAACTGAAAGCATTTACTCTAAGATCAGGAACAAGACAAGGATATCCACTCTTGCCACTGTTATTCAACATAGTTTTGGAAGTCCTAGCCATGGCAATCAGAGAAAAAAAGAAATAAAAGGAATACAAATTGGAAAAGAAGA
Source organism: Pseudorca crassidens (assembly GCF_039906515.1). NCBI lineage: Eukaryota > Metazoa > Chordata > Mammalia > Artiodactyla > Delphinidae > Pseudorca > Pseudorca crassidens. The sequence goes on from NC_090301.1 coordinate 74,150,936, forward strand.
AGTAAAACTGTCACTGTTTGCAGAAGACATGATACTGTACATAAAGAATTCTAAAGATGCCACCAGAAAACTACTAAAGCTAATCAATGAATGTGGTAAAGTTGCAGGATACAAAATTAATGCACAGAAATCTTTTGCATTCCTATACACTAATGATGAAAAATCTGAAAGAGAAATTAAAGAAACACTCCCATTTACCATTGCAACTCAAAGAATAAAATACCTAGGAATAAACCTACCTAGGGAGACAAAAGACCTGTATGCAGAAAGCTATAAGACACTGATGAAAGAAATTAAAGATGATACAAACAGATGGAGAGATATACCATGTTCTTGGAATGGAAGAATCAATATTGTGAAAATGACTATACTATACAAAGTAATCTACAGATTCAATGCAATCCCTATCAAACTACCAATGGCATTTTTCACAGAACTAGAACAGAAAAATCTTAAAATTTGTATGGAGACAAAAAAGACCCCGAGTAGCCAAAACAGTCTTGAGGGGAAAAAAACAGAGCTGGCGGAATCAGACTCCTTGACTTCAGACTATACTACAAAGCTACAGTAATCAAGGCAATATGGTACTGGCACAAAAACAAATTATAGATCAATGGAACAGGATAGAAAGCCCAGAGATAAACCCACGCACCTATGGTCAACTAATCTATGACAAAGGAGGCAAGGATATACAGTGGAGAAAAGACAGTCACTTCAATAAGTGGTGCTGGGAAAACTGGACAGCTACATGCAAAAGAATGTTATTAGAACACTCCCTAACACCATACACAAAAATAAACTCAAAATGGATTAGAGACCTAAATGTAAGACTGGACACTATAAAACTCTTAGAGGAAAACACAGGAAGAACACTCTTTGACATAAATCACAGCAAGATCTTTTTTGATCCACCTCCTAGAGTAATGGAAATAAAAACAAAAATAAGCAAATGGGACCTAATGAAACTTAAAAGCTTTTGTAAAGAAAAGGAAACTACAAACAAGACAAAAAGGCAACCCTCAGAATAGGAGAAAATATTTGCAAGGAAGCAACTGACAAAGGATTAATCTGTAAAATATATAAATAGCTCATGCAGCTCAATATTAAAAAAACAAACAACCCAATCAAAAAATGGGCAGAAGACTTAAATAGACATTTCTCTGAAGAAGACATACAGATGGCCAAGAAGCACATGAAAAGCTGCTCAACATCACTAATTATTAGAAAAATGCAAATCAAAACTACAGTGAGGTATCACCTCACACCAGTTAGAATGGGCATCATCAGAAAATCACCAGTTAGAATGGGCATCATCAGAAAATCTACAAAGAACAAATGCTGGAGAGGGTGTGGAGAAAAGGGAACCCTCTTGCACTGTTGCTGGGAATGTAAATTGATACAGCCACTATGGAGAACAGTATGGAGGTTCCTTAAAAAACTAAAAATAGAATTACCATATGACCCAGCAATCCCATTACTGGGCCTATACCCAGAGAAAACAGTAATTCAAAAAAATACATGCACCCCAGTGTTCATTGCAGCACTATTTACAATAGCCAGGTCATGGAAGCAACCTAAATGCCCAGCAACAGACGAATGGCTAAAGAAGATGTAGTACATATATACAATGGAATATTACTTAGCCATAAAAAGGAACAAAATTGGGTCATTTGTAGAGATGTGGATGGATCTAGAGATTGTCAGACAGAGTGAAGTCAAAAAGAGAAAAACAAATATTGTATATTAATGCATATACGTGGAACCTAGAAAAATGGTACAGAGGAACCGGTTTGCAGGGCAGAAATAGAGACACAGATGTAGAGCACAGACATATGGACACCAAGGGGTGGGGGGAAGTGGCATGGGGGTGGTGGTGGTGGGATGAATTGGGAGATTGGGATTGACAAATACACACTAATATGTATAAAATGGATAACTATTAAGAACCTGCTGTATTAAAAAATAAACAAAAGAAAATTGAAAAATTCAAAAAAAAAAAAAGATTTTACCTGATCCATATATGAAGGATATCAGATTGCTGTCTTTTAAGTAGAAATGCACATACATACCTAGATGTGTCTTTCTGGGTATGAAAGCACAAGTGGGATATTTTTAAATCTAACTGACTTGACAAGACTTTTAGGATGCCATTCAACCTTGAATAAAACTCAACCATATTTAGTACAAATTAAATAATTAGTGGAATATAAAAAAATTAATGGTAAAAATAAGAGTTATAAAAGGTCTTTGAATCATGTAGTGAATTTTTAGCAATCTTTTTTTAAAGATTTTTATGGATTAGACCACCACATATTGGGTGTTCAGGACAAAAATAAAAAGCGAACAAGCTCTGTGGTGACCTAAATGGGAAGAAAATCTAAAAAAAATGGTGGATACATGTATACGTATAACTGATTCACTTTGCTGCACAGTAGAAACTAACACAACATTGTAAACAACTATACTCCAATAAAAGTTTCTTTTAAAAAGTGAAAAAAAAAGAATCACTATTGAATTTTATTAAATACTGTTTCTGTATCTGAGATATTAATCTTTCTCTTTTATTTATTTATATAATCTGGTTAATTACATTAATAGTTTTTCTAACATTAAACAAGGCAAGCATTCCTGAGTAAACCCATTTGGCCATAATGTATTATCTTTTTCATGGATTGCTGAATTTGTTTTACTAATATTTTGCTAACATAATTTAATCTATGTTCATAAATTATATTGGTCAACAATTTTTCTTTTATTTTTCTTGTCTGGATTTTGTGTCAGTGTTATACTAGCCTCATAAAAGGCTAGTATTCAGAGTGGTTCTCCCACTTTCTCTATTCTCTGGAAGATGTTTGTTAGACTGAAACCTGTTTCTTGAGTATGTGTAGAACCTCAGTTATAAACTGTCTGGGATTTTTCTTATTCTTTTGGGGACAGATGACTGACTATTGATTTTAATTATTTACAGTTGTAGAACTCTTATTGTATATTGTATGAGTTTTGTTTATACTTTTTGGGAACTTGCCCATTTCATCTAAATTTTAAAATTATTTGCATAAAATTGATCATAATACTCTCATTATATTTTAATGTATGCCACATCTGTGACTTAGTCAACATTTTTCCTTAATGTTTTTGATGTGACTTCTTTCTTTAATCTTGATCAGTGTTTATCAATTTTATAATTTTTTCCAAAAATTTAGTTTTGACTGTATTGAACCTCTCTATTTTATCTGTTCCAGTGTACCCAATTATTGCTATTATTTCCTTCTTTTACTTCCTTTTTTTTTTAAAGTTTCCTTTAATTACTAAAGTTAGTTAAACTCCTTGATTTTCAACCTTTTTTTTTTGTCCTTATATAAGCATTTAAATCAATATATGGCCCCTTAATCCTCCTTAACTGCACAAGAGAAATGATAATACAAAGGTTGCCTTTCATCATTCAGTTCTAAGTATTTTCTAATTCCTTTTATGGTTTCTTTTTTGACCCATAAATTATTTAGTAGTGGGTGTTAAAATTTTCAAATATTTAGTCTTTATATATTAGTTTTGTCATTATTTATAACTTACTTGCCCTGTGGTCATGAACCTTGCATGATAATAGTGTTTTTAAATTTACTGAGACTTGCTTCATGGCAGAGTAGATGGTCAGTCACCACTACTGTTCAGTGTAAGCTTGAAAAGCATGTGTGTGCTCCAATTACTGAGACTTAGTATTCTACACAGATTGAGGTTGTTTACTATGTTGTTCAAATTTTCTCCATCCTTACTGACTGTTGCCTGCTAAATCTATCAATAACTCAGAGAAGAATCAAAATCTTGTATTATGTCACTTTTTCTTATAGTTTATCATTTATTTGCTGGATATAGTTTGAGACTATTATTAAATGCATATAAGTAATTTCTTTCCAATGAGTTAAAGTGTTTATCATTACAGAGTGATGTTATTTATCTCTGGTAATATTTTCTGCTTTAAACTTTAATTTGTCTGATACAAATACAGCATTAGTAGCTTATGTTATTTGTTAATATTTTTGTGTTGTATCCTTTTCTAGCTATTTCTATGAACTCTATATTCCTTCTTCCAGTTTGTAATTTATACTAACATATATGTTTTTTATATATAATTTTATTATAGACAATTAAATCCAATCTGATAATAATCTCTTCTCTTAGCTAAAAAATAAACCAATTTAAAATTGTTGTGTAAGCTAGTATGTTTGAATTTATTTCTGATATTTTATTTTTGCTAATTTTTCCTGTTTATTTATTCATCACTTTTTCTCCTTTGTTTCATGCACAGAATTTTTGCTTAGATCATATTTATCTTGGCATCTGTATATTAAGATTTTTAAAATTAGACCAGAAACAGTGGGTAAAGATTCATATCTTTTCATGTGCTTATTGGCTATTTATATATCTTCTTCAGATAAATGTTTATCCAAGTCCTTTGCCCATTTTTGAATTGGGTTCCTTGTTTTAATGTTGTTGAGTGATAAGAGTTCTTTATATATTCTGGATATTAATCCCTTATCAGATATATGATTGGCAAATATTTAATTCCATTCTACGGGTTGTTTTTTGACTTAGTTTATAGTGTTCTTTGATACACAAAAGTTTTCAATTTTTTTTTTAAGAATTATATATTTTAAGGAATTCCTTTATTTTATTTATTTATTTATTTATTTATTTAGGCTGTGTTGGGTCTTTGTTTCTGTGCAAGGGGTTTCTCTAGTTGCGGCAAGTGGGGGCCACTCTTCAACATGGCGCGCAGGCCTCTCACTATTGCGGCCTCTCTTGTTGCAGAGCACAGGCTCCAGACACGCAGGCTCAGTAGTTGTGGCTCATGGGCCTAGTTGCTCCACGGCATGTGGGATCTTCCCAGACCAGGGCTCAATCCCGTGTCCCCTGCATTGGCAGGCAGATTCTCAACCACTGCGCCACCAGGGAAGCCCAGAAGTTTTTAATTTTGATGATGTCCAAGTTATCTATTTTTTTTTCTTCCATTGCCTGTGCTTTTGGTGTCAGAGCTAAGAAATCATTGCCAAATACACTGTCATAAAGATATTCCCCTAGTTTTCTTCTAAGTATTTTAGTTTTAGCTCTTACATGGGGTCTTTGATCCATTTTTAGTGAATATTTATATATGGTGTAAGGTAAAGGCCCAACGTCACTCTTTTCATGTAAATATCCAGTTTACCTGGCACTAGTTGTGGAAAGACTGTCTTTTTCCCATTGTGCCAATCTTTAAAAAACTTTTTTTCATCCTACTGAGTCTGTACTGGTAACATTTTATGGTGTTTATTTTCATTTCCCTAATAATGTTGAACACTTTTAAATGTTTCTGTGACCATTCTTATGTCTTCCTTTGTAAATTTCCAGTTCAAGTCTTTGGTCCATTATTTTACTGGGTTCTCTGCTATTTCAGTATTGTGTTGTAGGACTTCTATATATTTTGGATATAAGTCCTTTTTCAGATACAAGTATTGTGAATATTTTCCTCCAGTTTGATGTCCATCATTCATTTCCTCAATAGTGCCTTTTAATGGGCACTTTTAACTTTGTTTACATTCATTTTATCTACTTTATCTATTTCTCAGGATTTCTATATCTAATTCTTAGTAGTCTGTTTGCCATGTGGTCATGAAGATTTTCTCCTATGTCTTCTACCAGAAGCAGTATATTTTACATTTTATGTTTAGGTCTATGATTTATTTTGAATTAATTTTTCTACAAGGCATGACACATGAGTGGAGGTTCATTTTGTTCCACATAGATGATCAGTTTTTCAAGCCTTTCTCCATTAAATTGTTCAGATTCCTTGGTCAAAATTAATTGGCCACAGAAGGGCGGGGTACTTTTCAGGACCCTCTATTCTTATGATTGATTTTCTTTCATTCTTTATCTTGATAACTATTGCTTGATTACAATCAGTCTTGAAATTAGGCAGTTTAAATGCTCAAACTTAGTTCTTCTTTTCCAACACTGTTTGACTATTCCAGGTTCTTTAAAAGTCTATATAGATTTTTAAAATCAGCATGTCAATTTCTACCAAAAATCATCCTAAATTTTGATTGGTATTGCACTGAACTTATAGATCAATTTTTTAAAATATTTCTAACATTATTACAATCCACAATCATAATATATGTCTGTATTTATTTAAAAACTTTAATTTCTCTTAGCAATGTTTTATTTTCAGTGTATGGGTCTTACACATATTTGTTAAATTTATCCCTAAGTATATCATGCAGTTTTTTGTTTGGTTTTTTTTTTTGCGGTACACGAGCCTCTCACTGTTGTGACCTCTCCCGTTGTGGAGCACCGGCTCTGGACGCGCAGGCTCAGCGTCCATGGCTCATGGGCCCAGCCGCTCCTCAGCATGTGGGATTTTCCCGGACCGGGGCACGAACCCGTGTCCTGTGCATCGGCAGGCGGACTCTCAACCACTGTGCCACCAGGGAAGCCCTCATGCAGTTTTTGATGCTACTGTAAATAGTATTTTTAAAATATCCTTTTCAATTGTAATTATAAGTATGTGAAAATACAACTAATTTTTGGCCATTGACCTTTACACAAAGCAAGTATCAGACATAAGGTAGTTATTCATAGAAACAGTTCCAAATATTCTTCAGAGTTTCATTGCTTCTACTGCTAAACACTAAGCTACATGCCTCGGGTAAAACTCTACCAGGCCAGTAGGTGACCTAGCAAATCATAGTAAGCTGAATTAACTTAAAAATATCTAGTTTTTGTTCTGTTTTCTGCAAGACTTAACTGCCTGCCAAAAATACTTCAACATTATTTAAAGAGAAACAACAAAATCCAGACACTCAACATTTTAACACTGACAACCAGAAATTTCTAAAAAGAGGAAGCAGAAAAATGTGATCTATAAAGAGGAAGAAAAAAAATCAGAAAATAGAACAAAACAAAAATTAGAAATCTAATGAAAGTAGCAAAAAAATTTTGAAAGATGCAAAAAGATTTAAAGAAAAAGATTAAGATAAATCAGGATAGAAAAGCAAGATATTTTAAAAACAAACAAATGGAAATTCTAGAATAAAGACAGGATCAAACTGAATACATAGCAATAGAAATTTTCATGTTGAACTTTGCATTATTCATTTCTAGAATTTCCCATTGTTTTGTTTCAATAGTTTCCATTTTGCTGTTGAGACTTCCCTATCTATATCCTCATTATATTTGTATGTTTTCTTTGAAACTTTGACCACATTAATACTAGCTCTTTTAAGTATCTGACTGCTATCTTCATCATCTCTATTTTTCTAGTGTGTTTTTATGGGTTATGCGTCACATTTTCCTACTTCTTCCCATGTCTAGTATTATTTTATTGAGTGATGAATATTATGAACAGTACACTGTTGAGCAGTTAATTTACTTCTAGATCAGCTTAATTCTTTCAATGAATGTTTGTAAGATTTGTTAGGGTAGATCTAGAATAGCCTTTTCTCTAGATCTGGTATAGTCCTGTTACTAAGGAGTAGCCATTCTGGGGTCTCTACTGAATGCCTCAGGTGTTCAATAATGTCTCTGCTCTCTGGCTATGGAACTTAAACATTGCTCAGCTCAGTTTTGTTAGTTATCTTCCTGGCAATTGTTCTTTGCCTGGCAGTTGTTCTTTGACCAATCTTATGGGGTCTGGCCCTGTGTATGATCATCATAGTATTATGCCAAAGACTCAATAAACTGCTGTACGAGTTTTTCGGGATTCCTTTTCTGCATAGCTTTTGTCTCTCTGGTATTCTGCCCCACAGTTCTAGCTGCTTCAGTAGCCCTGAACAATGATCTCTTTCCACTCAATTCAGTGAGACTGCCATGTTCTAACCGAGTTCTTCTTCCCTGCATTGCAAGCTAGAAAATGCCCCCAGGCAGAAAATGTGAGCAGTCATGGTATTCATCTTGCTTATTACCCTTTCCTCATGAATTACAGTCCTGCATTTTGTTTCCAACATCTAAAAATGGTTATTTCATATATATTTGCCAAGTTTTATAGTTGTTTACACTGGGAAGGTCAGTCTGTTACCAATTATATGATTAGATGAAGAAGTGTCTATATCTAATTTTCAAGTTACTCTGACTTCTTTTCTGCCTTTTATTTAAAATTTGCTAAATTTGAAAAGTATTTCATCCTGAATAGGTGGTTTTCCTTCCAGTTCTGGATATAATTCCTCTCTTTGGAATGAGCCATGTTGTTGAGAAAACAGATTACAGAAAACCCAATGTGTTTTTCTATTTGATGAAAGTGCAATGATTTACCTCTGTGTACCTTTATTTGCTACTATTGACCCACAGTTGTAAAAATGGGGCCAAGTAGAATAGTGGCCATCTATCCATGGTTCTCACTTGCCACTCCAAATTAGGGGAATTTTCTCTACTTTGGAGAAAAACTGCAATGCAATTAAGAAGCCAGAAGAGGAATCGGAGGGAGATAAGCCCATACATACTTTCTCTTTTAGTCCTGCCTGTATATTCTTGGATTGGAATTCATTTGCCAGCTAAACTCATGCAGCCTTCGTCTCTTTTATGACATTCCCACAACTCCAGCTCTAGTCCCTTGAAATTAGGGGAAATTGGTTGGTTCCTGTAAGAATCCTCTGTCTTGTCCTGAAGGGAAGTTTTGTGTCACGCATAAGTCTCTTTCTTCATTTTAAACTGTATCAGTTAGAAATTTTTTTGAAGTTTGTTAGATCCTTCCTCCATTTCCAAACTGACTTCTATACTGTAGTAGTCATGACAACTGCTCACCAAGTATTTTCAGCTTCCTTCTTTCCAGTACCACAGTGCTATTGTACTTTCTTTAAACTGCTTCTTTGCAATTTAGGCTTATCTGTTACTTGCTTACTTATTCATGTTACAAATGAATTGAACGAGGAAGCAATGGATATCATTTCCAGGCAGAGGCTTTAAGATCAGTGCACCATTCGCCATGTACTTTTCCTTTACATGGGCTTTGTTGAAGCATATACTGAGTTGAAGAGTGTATCTGTCTCAGTCATTGAGCAGAATCACCCCCCCACCACTGTCCCCCATACATTGTGTGTGTATTATACACACAAAGGTCTGTTAGACATATGGTGTGATTGAGAAATAAACCATTGTTGTGTTAAGCCACTAAAAAATTGAGGTTGTTTTTTACAGAACATAGACTAACTTTTCTTGGCTAATACACCAACCCTCATTTTTCTTCTCAGTGCTCACTCTGGCTGATTCTTATAAGTGGCAGATTTTGGAAGTTTGTTCTTATACATATAGTCAAAAGACAATCAATCCCAACCACAAATCTAAAGAGAGGAAAAAAGTAGTACTTTCTATTTAAAAAAGTGTGAATCATTAATTTTGAGAAGTGATGACTATCCACTTGGACATCCAGATGACCAGATTTGCATTTTAAAGTATTAAACCTTCTATCAGGATGACCCTAGGCATCCCAGAGGTTAATCATAAGAAGGTCGTATTCAGAGGACCTGATGGCTGTCATTAGGATAAGATACTGCAGGTCATCTAAGGAAAAAAAAATCCTGCAAATTGAAATAACATAAATTTGACCCAAATGGGGAACAGAAACTTCATACCTGGAAAAAAAAGACCCTACAGCAAAGGTAATTTAGGGTTGAATGCTAATTTCTACTCACTTTTGATGTGGCCAATGCTTTTTTTAAAAAATAAATACAGTACATCAAATAGATATTTCATCATGAAATTGAAATAAATTCTTAAACATTTGTAATTCAGCAGTATGAAATGACTTGAGAGAAAAATCAGTGAGCATTTTTTGGCAATCAGAAGGAAAAGAAGCCTAACACTCAATAGGAGACAGAACAGCATGTTGGTTACTAGCATGGGCTCTGGTGGCAGACTGCCTACTTTCAAATTAGGCACTTCCACTTGCTGACTTTGTGACCCTGGATACATTACTTAACTTCTCTGAGACTCAGTTTCCTCATCTCTAAAATGGAGATACCACATATTCACTTGACAGTGTTGTTGTACAGGTTCAATAACATAATGCATCTGAAGTGCTTAGACGGATGACTAGTATGTAGTCTTATTTCATGTCCACAAAAATTAGTTATCACTATTATTATTTTGAATCTAGTTCTTCCACTCCTTTAAGAATATATATTTTTAAATTTTATGAAAATTTTTTACTGATTTTTCCAAATCTTCAACTTGGCCAATTTCATATTTTATACCCCCATGCCTATGTACCCTTATTCATAAATTCCTAAGATACTATTAACTCATGTATATCATCTATTCCAACCACCTAATTATAGCAATAAGTGGGGCCCCTCAATATAAATTTATCCATCTATATTTGTTTTACAAATTATTAATGTATTTGAATATCTCTATCATACATGTAATTGCTTAACAAATATATATTTGTTTTACAATACTTGGATCAATCATATGTACCAATATTCTTTTAACACAAAGAAGATGACTTTAACCTAAGAGGCCCAGGAGTCTTTATTTGGTTGATTTTTTATTTTAATAACTTATTTTGCGTGAGCATGTATCTTTGGCATATTCTTAGGTAGGTTTTACTGTGGGTTCACTTGCGTTTTTTTCATATTGTTTCTAGATTTCTACGTCTAGACTAAATGTATGATTCAGTACAGTCGTCTCTCAAAATCCACAGAGAATTCTTTCTACGAGCCCCCGTGTGTAGCAAAATCCGCAGACGCTTAAGTCCTATAGTTGGCCCTCTGTATCTGTGGTTCTGCATCGACAGATTCAACCAACCATGGATCGTTTAGTAGTGCATCTATTTATTAAAAATAATCTGCATATAAGTGGACCTGTGCAGTTCAAACCCGTGTTGTTCAAGGGTCAACTGTAGTTCATAAAGTACTTTTTGAACCAGCGATTTGCCTGTAGCGAAGAGCTCAGAAATTCTTTTTTAAAGCACGCTACAATGAAAAGACACTACGCAGCCCATATACTTTCAAAGGGTAGGTTAAAGACAGAGCTGAACTCATATTCTTATGCTGCACCTCTCCCAAGACTAGATTTCGATTAACTACAAAGAAAGAAGAATCAAATTAGCTAACAGTCATCTATGACGCATAAATTAGTGGGAAAGTCAACTCTCCTCTAACCTAAACCATACAAATTCTATTGTGCCTGTTACTGTTTTTAGCATCTCCAAATATTAAATACAATATTCAGATTCCAAATAAGGTAGTAAGATCCAAATAACAGTTTAACTCAACAAACATTTATGAAAGTCAACTGCGTACAAAGCACTGCACTGAGTACTGGGGAGACAAAGGTGAACAGCACATGTATCTGCCTTTGAGGAATTTATCATCCAGGGTTTGAAGTTTGACAGCTGTACATCAAAAATACAATTTTTTGTACATCAAAAAATAATTTGATGTAATGATGTGGTAAGTGCCAAGAGCTTTGGGATACCAAGGACGATGCATCGTCCAATCTGAGCTTTGACGATGCCTTCTAGGGAAGATGAGGCCCAAACTCTATCTTGAGGATTGCTGCAAGCCAGTTAGGTGCAGAAGCGGGAAGAGCATGCCAGAACAATTCCCAACTGTGTGAGCCACGTCACTGGGTGGCGGTGGAGGGGTGAAAAAGAGCACGATGCAAAGAACTGTGGACAATAAATTGCATCCTGTAGATAACGGGAGGTGTTGTAAGCAGGCCAAAAAATATAATATTTTTCGAAGGTTTAGACATGTTTAGAAGGTTGGGTAGATATGCTCACCTGCCCTTTAGGGCACATGTGAATCTGTAGCTCTTGGGTTCCTTGCTGTGGGGCTGCGGTGTTGTGCCATGTAATTACTTCTGGTCCATAGGCCATGGATAGGAAAGACATATATCACTTCTGGGCCAAGCTTCTGTGTGACCTGCCACTGTTTAGTCGTCTGCCATGGTGTTTGTGGAAGCACACATAGGGATGGAGCTCTCATAAGAGGAAAAATGAGTGGAAAGCTGAATTTTCACAAGAAGGCTTACACAGAAGACTTTTGGAGAATGAGAAATAAACTTTTGTAGTGTGAAGCCACTGAGGTTTTGGGGTCATTCATTACTACAGCATAATCCATTCTATGCTGAATAAAAGTATTAGAAAGGGTTTATAATTGTTTGTGTACGAAGGGTGAGGAAGGGAGAGGTGATGAGTATGGCTCTCACGTTTCTGGTTTCTTGATTGTTTGGATGGTTTAAAGACTACTGAATGAGAGGAAATTCAAAGGTAAAAACCAGCCATACTGGTTTGGAAAAATAGAGAAGTGGCAATGTGCCAACACATAGACTTTGAAGTTCCCAGTGAATGTGTTCAGGCAACATTTAGGTACACGAGCCAGAAGCTCAGAGGATTCTCAGGGCTAGATACAGAGATCTGGACGTTCTCATGAATGGTAGTTAAAATTATGAGAATAAATAAGATCAAAGAAGCTTCGAAGTAATTATCTAATTAATTTAGGCTAAGCAAATCATCCAAACCTCCAATACCAATTTCATCATTCGATTTACCAATTTGGCAAAACATACATTTAATAAAAAAACAGCTTTCACTGAAAGTTACCATCTTTACAATTAGCAGTATATTATTTTTCCTTAGCTTAAAATGAAGACTACACAGCATTGTAAATCAACTATACTTCAGTAAAAAAAAAAAATTAAAAAAAAAAAAGTTAAAAAATGAAGACTAAAACAAAATTTAATGGGTCTTTTTGTACTAGTACAGTGCAGGTATGGTTTTTGTTTTCTATCTTTTCTTAGATTCAGGGTATTTTCTTTGCATATACAATTGCTATTTCATATTACTTTGTGTCTCTGATATTCTTCCATTTTTCTGTATGTCTGGAATCCTGACTTTATTATTATGTCCAACGTCACATATTCAGTAAAAAAAATGTTCACGTGTGGGTAAAGATTTTGGAAGCAGTATCCTTTTTACAGATTATTATCGCAAAAGTGAACCTAAAAGATTAATCATGATTGTGGATGTTTCTATTAAACATGTCAATATTGCTAATTATTTCAAAAGAAATACTACAATTTTCTTTATTGTTTTAACTTTTTTATTGTCCTCTCCTCCTCTTCCACTAAAATATGAGCTCAGAGAGGTAAGGGAGCTTGCCTGTCTCACTCAGGGTTACATCCCCTGCACTGCACCTGGTATGTAGCAGGTATTCATTCAGCATCTGTTGAGCTTGTTGAATGAATGCTTGTGTACACTTTGAAGGACAATGTACAATACCATAACAAAGTAATCATTTTGTCTCCTATATTGTATAAGAATGCGATCACTATTTGTTATAAAATAGACATTTTAAAGGGTAGTTAATCTTTCCTTTTCTCATTCTTGCCTTTCACTCACATGCACAGCCAATCCTTTGGCAAACTCTATATATTGTGCCTTCAAAACATATCCAAAATCTGACCATTTCCTCAAGCTGTACCAGCCTGGTCCCAGCCCCCCACCTCTCTCCCCTAGATTACTACAGCAGCTTCCTTACCGGTCTCCCTGCCTGACCACCGCCCCTTTCCTTCTACCCCACATGAATTTTGATATAAAGGCCAGAGTGATAGTCTAAAAGCATAAATCAGATCCTGTCACTCTTCTGCTCAGAGGCTTCCCATCTCACTCAAAATAAAAGTCAGCGTCCTTACAAAGGCTCACCAGGCCCTACACCAGCTGCCCAGCTGCCATCTTTTTGACCTTATCTCCCACTGCTGTCCTCTTTGTTCCCTTCTCTCCAGCCATACTAACCTTCTGGCTTTTCATTAAAGACACCATGCCTGTCCCCACCTCAGGACATGTGCACTTGCTGTTTCCTCTATTTGGAATGCTCTGCTTCCAGGTATCCATGCGACTGGCTCCCTCCTCTTTTTCAGGTCTTTGCTCCAAGGTCATTTTTCAGTGAGGCATTGCCCAACTGTCCCATGTAATATGTCAGTGCTCTCCTCTGCAACCCCCAGTTCCTATCCCTCTGACACTGTTCATCTGCATTCCTAGCATTTATCACCATCCAACTTATGATGACTTTACCTGTATATTTATTGTCTTTCTCCCTGAAGTAGAACATAAGCTCCATGAAGACAGGTTTTTTTCCTGTTTTGTACAATGCTGTATAGTGTTGATATAGAATAGGCATAAAATAAATATTCATTGAGTGAATAAACTGTTATGATAAACACCTAAACCTTCAGATAAATTCTGAGTCAATGAGAACTAAGCTAAGCAGTATTTTGGAAGCCCCACAAAGACAGGAATGGGAGAGAACTGGAGTCAATAGGACATCTCAGTTCACAAAAACCTTCAGCCTCCCTCTTGCTCGACGAATCTCACTTTTAAAGAGAACATTCCTGACACCACAGCTGGCTTTGAACCCTAACAACTTGACCGGGGCCCAGGAAACATACCTGAAGTTTGAAAATTATTAGTGTTAAATAGTATTTTCTCTTCCTATGTAAACTAAGACTGTAGTGGTATGACAAATCCAATAATGTGATTACCTTTCCCTTTTGTTATTAACTTTTTCTTTCTTTCTTTCTTTTTTTTAGTGGTGGCTTCAGCATAGAATTCAGTGTACAGGCTGCTTTTATCAGGATTATTTGAGTATCACTGAGGTGAGAAGAAACAAAAAGATGAATGTTTTACTAAAATTATGATAAACAGTCTTATTCAGAAAGTTATTGTTAGGCTCTAACAAAACCTATTTCTTAACTCTTTTAATTTATAGTTTTAACTTCATAAAACCCACAAAATTTGAATACTATAGGCTTTGAAATGTTTTATTTTCATTCTATTGTTGTCCTTATAATGTTTATGGGTAATTATACACACTTTCTATAAAACACTATGAGGACACCCTCCCAATTTTCAATACTAAGTGATACTAACTGCATTTTGGTAGTCAAGACCAACAAATGAAATGAGTTCAGCAAAGTTTATGTAAGCCCAATTGGCAATAACAAATGACGAAAATAATTTTTCATACAAACTCAGCCCCACTGGTAGGTAACAATACAAAGTAGAAGTTTATGCATAAAATTAAAATAAATAAATGTACACACAAAACTGTTACTATCAGTTTAATCGTAAACTCAGACTAGAAGCATTTGCAGCTAAAACCATTCACCAAATGTCTATCAGAGACGGTGTGATCTATCGCATAGAATAGAGAATGATAGAGAACAGGAATGTATTTATCCCAATCAATTAGGTAATATAGCCAATTTTACATCCCATGATGGAGATTTGTATGTTATTCACTTTTTATGCACAGAGGGAAGTGGCCTTGGTTGTTCATGCCACCCTGAATTAGAAAATGTTTGAGGTCAAAGTTCCAAACTTTGGCTGTTAAGAAATTGCTAATAGAACCCTGTAGGGCCCGCCTTGCTGAGGGACAGTTCAGCGGTGGTGCCTCTGCTCTTCATTCATCACTCAGTAACGAAAAATACTTTAACAAATACAAAAGTCAGACAATATTTGCAAGTAATTAAACTAGGACCAGGACCAGGACTCTTGATACAGAACTTACATTTCATAGGAGCATGTGACAACTCACCCCCAGCATCATTGGGCTTTTCCTCTTGCATAAAACAAAGATTGAGGAAAAGGAATACTGTATTGCACATCCCCTTTTCATGGTATTTTCCTAATTTTATTCCTTTGAAATGAAATAATGCATTTCATAAGTAATAATATTCACAGCTATTTTTTTAATTATCCACACACATATCTCAACCCTTACAACATCCCTATGAGATTAGCTATTGTTTTCCCTGCTTTAACTGAGGATTTTCTTCTCAGAAAAGTTAAGAAACTGTCATACCTGTGGTAGACAACTAAAGAGGAGGTCCACCTGACACTATCGCCCTGGTTTCTCTCCACCGCTTTTCCACTCCACAGTGCCTAGAAATCTCATTCCCAAGCCCCGCCAAGCACAAAGGTGACCTCCCACCCCAGTGACCCACCTCACCTCTTCCCAAGGACCTGTGGCATCCTGGCTTATCAAAGGAATGGCTTCACTTCCCTGCATTGAAAGGGCCTGTTTGAAGAAATCTGCTCCACTCCTGATTGGAAGAGCTTCGGGAAAAGCCTAATCTTCAGTGACCTTTAGGAAAATCCCAGCCTTCAAACCAAAAGGCCCGGAACCAGAAGTCAACTTGCCAAGTACACCTCCTGGCACTCTCCTGACTGACTCACAGCCATCAGTTTTACAAGCAGCCCCACTCTCTTTTAATATCCTCCCTGGGTACCACCTGACTCTCACGCTCCTGGTGCAGAGAGACTGGGACTGTGCAGGCCATAGGGAAGTGGGCAGAGGGATTAAAAAGTACCCTGCTCATAGCTTG
This sequence comes from Pseudorca crassidens, assembly GCF_039906515.1. Classification (NCBI taxonomy): domain Eukaryota; kingdom Metazoa; phylum Chordata; class Mammalia; order Artiodactyla; family Delphinidae; genus Pseudorca; species Pseudorca crassidens. The sequence goes on from NC_090301.1 coordinate 74,167,292, forward strand.
AAAGTTTGTAAAGAAAGTACTCAACACGGACTTCCCGTAGTATCAAAAGGAAAATTTATGCATCGCCTTTGAGTTCAACTTCTCCATTAAAGCTTTTTCCCTATAATCTAGGGAGTTCTTATCTTGGTGACTTATGATGTTATGGAGGGGTTCATGCATGGAAAATGTCAATAGAAATAGTAACTCTGGAAGGGAAGGGCCTCCTAATTAGTCCCCATTTAGATTTTATGATGGCTTTGAGATCTGCTCACCCTGACAGTGCGCACTGTGGTTACATATTGTTCTAGCCTGAGGGAACCATAGGAAAATCCAGATTTATTGTACCTATCATACCAGCATATTTCATTTGCCATTATGAGCAGCCATCTCGCAATGATGCAGGAGTATTTATTACAGATTAAATTGTAGGACCTGGATGGTTTAGTGAGGTTCTTGAGGTATCATTTATGTCATTAACTGGCTCATTATCAGATCTGCAAATCTCCATTCTTTTCTGAGCCTTCTGTTTGAGCACGGAGGCTTCCCAGCTCGGGTAGCTTCCCGGGCCGTGTTTTGCGGTGTCGTGGGCATGAAGTTTAAACACAGACAAAGCAACTCAGGAAAATCGCTTGCATCACCCTCCGTGCTGTCGTTTTATCGGATTTCCTGGGAAAACGGTGGCAAATGCCTCTTTAGTGCTATTTACTGGGGGTCAGGCAGGAAGGTTATTATCTACCGGGCTGTTCAACCCTGCCCAGGTTGCTGGTGTGTTTGGAGGAGCGCGGGGATGGGGGAGGGACCTTCGAGCTGCAGGATTCAGGGCATTTATTTTCAGAGGTGGTTAACGCTAATTAGGTTAGGAGTGCCTGGCTGTCTTCAAAAGACGCAGCGTCCAATTTTTCTTCTCTGATAAATAACCCCACGTTTGAAAACCAGGAAAGGAGAAGAGAGTGTGTGAAATTTAATTGTGGTTATTTAGGAAGTTTGCTGCTCTTCTATGCTGAGTATCTGCGGCGGGAGGGATGAGTTTTCAAGTCTTGGTGCCTCTGGGTCTGCGTTTTAATTCTACCTCGGAAACTAAGCGAAGAGGATTCACTGATGGTCTATTATGATTTTTTTTTTTTTTTAAGATAGCAGAATATTCTTGGCTCACACAGAATTGTCAGGAAGGAATACTCAGACCACAGTGTTCACCTCTTACCTCTCTTCCCTGGTTTAGCTCTTCTATTTGCATTTATTGTTTGACTCAAAGTAGGGGTTCTTTGTTGTTGATATTTGCCCTATTTACTCTCCTATATTGCTTTTTCATAAAACCCAAGGAATGGCATTTAAGTTGCTGTGTTCTTTGGTATTAAAATACTCTCCCTACAGAGGCACAGAAGTACCTATAGAAATGCTGAACTCAAATCCATAGATTACCTGGGAGAGAAATGCCTTGTGATTTAATTGTTGAGTATAATTAATTCACTACATAGACAATAGTTGCTGGTAAAAGCGCATTTTCACAAAGGAAAATTACAGGTAGAAGCTATTATGAAATCTTTAAAAGGGATTTGATATTATATTATAGAACTGAAGTTGAGACAACAGAAATGGTGGACCATTAATATTTGCACAGATGAATCCTTATAAAATATTGCTTCCTTTTTTTATTTATAGAGCCACAAAAAATCATTTCGCTATTGACTAATAACTCAGGAGAAGCCATGCAAACTGTTTTACATCTGCAATGATCTCTGTAGATCTAAGAAGAAACGAATTTGAAATGCCCTGGTCGAATGGAAATAAATAGTAGTGAATGTATAGCAAGCATTTCTTGCCACACACTCAATTTACCCTCATTTAGCACATGAGCGGTACCCAGAGTCTCCTGAACAGATGCGGAGCTGCTGCTTCTTTTAATCAGTTATATGAGAAGGGGCCGCAGAAAGCTTCTCATTTTTACTTGTTGCTTGCGAGTTAAAGTTAATGAAGCAGTGTAGAAAGGTCAGAAGGAATCATTTTTACTTTTTGCCACTGAGCAGGATAATTTAGAGGCTCCATAACGATGCCATTGTCTCTGTGTCATAGCAAGAACGAACTGCCCAGCTCTGAAGAGATCCTGTCGATTTTACGAAGCACCATTTGATAACAAGGGTTATATAACTTCTAATTTGCCTTTCTTTATATTCAGTTTCTCTCACACATATTGTATTGAGACATAAATAAATGTTACGACAAATAATGTGTGGCAATGATTTCCCACCTATCCACAACGTGCAATGCAAAATTAGCTTGATTCCAGGAGCTTGGGGTTTTTTCTTTTTTTGTTACATCTAATTTTTTCTAAAGTTTAAATAATTTTTAATTATTTTGAATTTGTCTCTCATAGGCATTATAAAGTTATAGAACTTTTTGTAGAGAAATGTATTTAGGCCTCAGTTCCTTATTCCTAACTCCCCCACCTAAATCTTTAAATTAAGAACTGCCACTTTTAAGCAGAATTTAGAGGAATATGTAAAATTTCTGTTAACTGTTTATTTTCGATCTGGTACCCTTAGCAATGCTTTTGTTATTTATTTTCAACCCTTTCATAAGAGTTGAATATTGCAACTAGAATAAAGAGTGGATCAGAGAATTATCTTTAAAATAACATAAACACTTAGATTTAAGAATCATTTTTCACTAAACACTTAATGACAACATCTTATATCAAAGCTAATTCTAAAGACTCCATAATTTTAAACAAGTGCAGTATTTAAGGGAAACATCCATAAGCACAACTGCTTGTAATATTGTTTATATAGTCCATTGATAAGTGTGTTAAGCAGATTATAATTATATACATGTATGTATATATATGTGTAACACCGTACCTGAGTAGATAGCCAATTAAGCAGAACTTAGCACTAAATGAGTCATCTCTCATACTCCCTGTATACTATAGGCAGTCTTGAATAAATAACTCTATGCTGCTATAAATAGGCTCCTTGAAATAAGAGATTCTGATTTGAAACTTCTTTGTAATGCTCCCCTAGCCAACCTTATTGCTTGGTCTTTTGCATTATAGTCTTAATATTGAGCTTGCTCATTAATCTCCATCCTTTTTTAGGTTAGTCTAGGCTCTTCTTGTAGCTGTAATACTCACTGGGTTGCCGTAGGAACAAGAGATCCGAGTAAATATGCTTACGGAGAAGAAATGACTACTAATTAAATGTGAATAGCATTTATAAATTGCCTAGTTCTCACAAAATGCAGAACATAATATGCTTTGATGTACTTCATTAGTAAAAGGCACCTGTATTTTTAAAATACATACTAGTAGAGAAAACCAAATTTTAATGCAAAAATGATCTTTACGTGGTTTCGTTTCTTCTGCCGACTATAAATCCTGTAATTTAATGCAGATATCCTTTTACTGCATTTACATGGCAGAGGAAGACATTTGTCTGGCCTGTGAAAGTGCTGGAAACCTTTACTATTCCCTCACCAAAGTGTAATTCCTTTTTTATTGTTGGAAGTATAGCTTTTCTGTTATATTTTTGACAAAAAGAAACTGGGTTGTAACATCCCCTCCGAATCTAGGTAGGTAATATTTTTCACATCACACAGAGGGCTGTAGTCTTTCCTGTATATTGCCTAGAAAATTGGGACTTTAGTATGAAACTCGCAAAGCAATCTTGCAGTCATGCTTAGCTTTAGTTGTGCTTTGTTTAATGCTGAAAAGCACCTCTCACCCTTTCCAAGATGTTAAGTCCCCAACTTAATTATCATTCTGTGTGTCACAGCAGATGACCTAATCAGGTTTCCCTTTATGATTCTGCAATTCAGGAGTACAGTCCTCTTCCCCAACATTTTGTCTTTTCATTTGGGGAGCTGAGAGTTTGGGGCTGACTTATTTCCAAACAATTGATAAATAACTGGTCCGCACACTGGCATAAGATGATGATTGCAAGCCCTATCTACGATTCCAAGACAGGCGAGCCATTAAGTTAAATGGGCCGTGGGCATAGTTACGTTAACTTCCAAGTTAACTGAGGGAACTATTGCAGTTTGATTATTGTTTTCTGAAGATGTCTCTTCTCAGAAAGACTACCTAAATCACCGGCCGGCCAAATATCAAAGAAAAATAAACTTCAGAGTTTTTTTGAAAAAAATGTCTTGAGTGACCTACTTTATATTTCCCTTTGTTTTAATAATACATATATATACATACACACAAACACACACACACACATTTTTAACAAAAGAAAATGCTCAGGCTCACCTGCCCTCTTTAAGCTGAGCAAGAGCTGCTGTGTCACAATGACTAGCCTGGGGGACAGTTAAAGAGTTTTCTTTTCATTTGACTGCAGGAAATCAATCCTGTGGCTCGCGTTATCTAAGAGCAGCTGACTCAAGGAAAAGCAGTCATCTGGCCGCTTGCTCTGTGGGTGCAATTAGGAACACTTTTTCTTTTTACTGATTTTCAGCAAAGTATTTGTTGCCAAGCTATGTGTCAGGTCGAGGATGGTAACAGACATGTGTTGTTTATTTTCTGGACTGGTCTTATTTCTTGAGGTAGCTAAACTCTAACTTTTCATGTCTGTTCTAGAGAAACAAAAGTAACTGGATAATGCTTAACATTTAATAGACACTATATCTATGCTATTTCTAGTGAATACTATTTTTGTATAGTGTTTTGCATGGATTTAATTTAAAGCATCATGAATTTAATCATGTTTGTTAAATAGACTATAGGCACTTTGTAGGTCTTCAATTAATATTCAATAAATGTTGAATTTAATTAAATAGCACATTTTAAAATTAACAATCTTTGAATAAAATTTGAATCTCCACTTTCTGAATCAAATTTTCCCTTGTAAGTGCCACAGGAAAAGCACTTCTAAATTATAATTACATTATTAGGTTTTAATGAATTATCAAGATTCTCTAAAAGGTGATTCTGCTCAATCCGTAAACTATAGTTTTGTTGTTGCTAGTTCGAGATTTGTTTGTTTGTTTTTTAACTTAAAAGACAGGGCACTGCATAAGTGTACCAGTTGGGTTCTCAACAGTAATGGTAAACCATCTATTTAGGGAATATCACTCTGTTCTGGGTCTGATGTTCAAAATCTTTGCAATTCTATGTGATTGTGCTTAAATGATAATAGATAGTTTTCACTGAGCATTTGCTATATACCAGAAACCGTGCAAAACATTTTATATGCATTATCCTTTGGTTCCTCATAAACCCCATGAGAGAGTACAATTACTGCCTCATTTTTAGATGAAGAAAATGAAGGTCAGAGAGATTGAGTAATTTGCTCAAGATATAAGAGGTAGAGCTAAGATTCAAACCTTAGACAGCCAAATTCCAGAATCTCAGTGCTTAACCCTTTTATCGCACTTCTCATTTATTTTCAACTTAACTTCTTTTTCTTTTGTAATGTTTTACTGCAGTAACCCATTCTTTGCAATATCATATATGCTTTATGTCCACTTTAAACTTCTACCTTTAGCTATTCTCTCTGTATAGCATGCATAATTCTCTTCTTCTTTAACTGGATGAATACAGACCTTGGGAAACTGTCACCCTTGCAAACCCTTACAAAGTATCATGTGATTATCTAGTCCAGTTCTACTTCACAACCATTTTCCATTTGCATGTTTTGAGCATCCTGGATGCCTTTTGATTTTAGTGTCAGTTTGCCATTCTCCTAGAATTCACATCTTCTTTTAAAGATTATAAAGATAGAGTCTTGACAGTATTTCAGGAGATAAAAATATTCATGTCAAGGTTGTGGTCGTCCCCAAATATTGATTTTTATATTAAAAATAAAATAAAACATTGACTCTTAAACCTATATGGGGATTAAATCATTGATTTTGATTAAGAACAAACACCAACACTTCCATAATTTTATTGCATCTGAGGTTTCACGTCTCACTTAGAAAATCAAGTTAATCTCTTAGAAATGCCTTATGCAGGGTCCCTTCGCATTTACAGAAGTTGAAGCCTATGATACTTTGGGAGTTGTAGTGACTCTTATCTCTAAGCACCACAAAGTACCACAAGTAGACTGTGCTGTTGCTCACCTTCATTGCCTGATTATCCCAGCCTCTGTTCAGAAGAATAACATTTCAAGATTGGATTGTAGCCAACTCAACTGTAACCAACTCAAGACGCTAAACTGGGGAATTCATTTTAGAGAAGATTTATGTTCCAAAACAGTTTCGAGATTTTTTTTTTTTACTGAGTTTGGTAACCTGTAATTTTTAAATTTCTTACGTAAAAAATAAATAAAATATTTGAGTTTCTCTTCTCAGTAAAAGAAATGCTTATGGACAGAGGACCCACTGAAGGGACAAAGACTAGGTCATCACCCAAGCTCCACCTCATTCTATCCATGTGACATTAAATAGGTCACACCCTCTGTGACTGTCAGTTTCCTACGTGTTCAAAGGTAGATTTTAAACCTATTCTGATTACTATACAATGTTCTTATGAGGATCGTGTGACATAATATGTGAAAGTTTTTAGAGACTTGTGAAGCAATATACTATTAAATATATTATCTTATTGACTGAGTTTTTAACTTCCTCACACTAGCTAGACTCTGCCAGTTCTTTCTGCAGTTCTCAAAGCATGTCCCCTTTAATGAAGGATAAGTTTATCAAGTTGCAGTGTTATAACTTTTCGGGGCACAACCATGCCGTTGAGTTCTGCACAGCTTCAATTTTTCACCTTTCAGTCTATACTGGTTCAAAAACCCACTTATAAACATTTAAAGACAAATTAGTAAATTACGATCTATAACAGACTGTAGCAACAGCATTATATTATCTATTTGATAATTACAAGTAATATACAAATAATAATTAATAGGAAACATTTACTGAAGGTAAACTGTTCTAGGCATCATGTTATATAATGAATACACATTGTTTAATCCTCACAATAACCCTATGACTATTATAATTTCCTTTTTTACAGATCTCAGATTTGAACTCAAATCTGACTTCAAAGCCTTTGTTTTTAATCATAATTCATAGTGCGTAAATCTCAGGGACTGAGACAATTTCTTTTCTTTTTTTACAAACCAGAAATAATACATGTATTTCTTGCCCTTAGCAGCAAAAATTTTTGGAGGCTATCTGCTTGCCTAAATTATACTCAAACTCTTGAAATTCTATGCCCTTTGAGACATTTTCCAAAATATAGCATCTTTAAAAAGTCTAATTATATTCTCACCTTCATTTTGTCTCCAAACCATAGTAAACACTTTATTAAATTTGAGTAAGAGTAATGAGTAATTTTTCACTGGTTCCAAAACCCAAAAATATATGAAAAAATATTTTTAAGTATATTCAAATTTTATGTTCTAATCTCTAAAGAAAGTTACAGAAATGTTCTGAAATACATTTAATGCTGTCAGTATCATTAAAATATATCTCTGATCATGTAAGATGACAGTTTTAGAGGGAAAAAAATCACCCAAAGTTTTAAGTTTTAGTAAGTTGGTTCAAACAAAACTTATTGGCTTTTATTTCAATGCTTTCATTGTATACATTGGGACAGTGAGGCCCAATGGGCAGACCAAATATCCCAGTTATTGTCCAAATCCTATTTCCCTGGTATGTGACCTCATTATGCCTCTTGCTACTGGTATCTTATATACTTGTAAAGACCATAGATAGGCAACTGACAATTCAAAAGTGAGATTATATGTTATACTCAATCCAAATCAATAGTATTTCCCAAACTATCTGGAAATTGCTTACTAAAATGGTGCTTATATTATTCAATTGTTTTTTCGTGTTGCCTGACTAGTAAGGCAGCTAGATGTTCAACAAATTCAATAATGCACTAATCTTAGAAATAATTTCTCCTATAACATTTACCTCAACAAAATAGCTTCCCAATATGTGAGACTTTTGAATAAACATTTAATGTAACAGTAAAATGTGAAAACAATCATGTTTCCTTCCAAAAATCTAATCAAATGTATGTGTGTCTACACTGATTTGTACCAAGCAAGTAATCTGAATTATGATCCTTGACGTTTAAAAAATCTTTTCTTTAATGTAGTGTTTCCAGTTATATTTGAGTACCTTGAAATTTAATTCATTGTACATATTTATGTCTTAAGTTCTTACTGCGCAAAGCTGAATAAAGCATTTTCACAATCTTCAGTGAGTTCACAGTAAAATAAGATGCAACCAGTGATAATACTGTGAACGTGATAAGTAATGCTGTGAATGGTGACACAGAAGGAGAAAAGAGGCTCCAGCCTGATAGGATGAGAAACATGAGTGTAAGTAGGAGTGAAAGAGAGAGAGCAATGTTCCAGGTGACAAATGTAAGTGAGTAAAGGGAGGGTGGGGACTTATGAAAGTGTGTGGTAGGTCTGAGAAGAAGAAAGGTGTGCAGAGTTCACAAAGGCAAGAACATGAGGTAGGGGAGGCTGAAAGAAGTTGAAACTTGAAATATTCGTGGCAGAGTTGGCAGAACTCCTTTACCAAAGAGTTTAGACTTTACCTTATAAGCAATGAGTCATCACAAAATATTCTAATCAGAGAAAAATCTGATTGTCTCTTTGTTCCAGAAAGAGAATAGTAATCACAATACAGAGAACGGACTAAAACAATGGATTAAGACATAAGTAAAGAGTAATTATACAATTAAATGTATTTTTAAAACCCAAAATCTTTTCCAAATAGGTCAGGGTGCTTCCCTTTTTTCTGAGCCACCAAAGATTTCAGAACCTCTCTCTCTCTCTCAGCTGAAATCTTGCCTCCAGGATGGTTTTACTTTTTCTCTTATGATATCTTTATGCACCCCCACCAGACAAAATTTCACCTGTTTATTTTCCTCTCACTCCCTTAGGGGAGCTTGGTGGTTGCTTTCCCAACATGCATTTCTCCTTTTAGCATCACCAAGAAACTTTATTTCCTAGAGACACAGACGTAGAGAACAAACGTATGGACACCAAGGGGGGAAGGGGGGTGGTGGCGGGATGAAATGGGAGATTGGGATTGACATATATACACTAATACATATAAAATAGATAATTAATGAGAACCTGCTGTATAGCACAGGGAACTCTACTTCACTTTGCTGTATAGTAGAAACTAACACAACACTGTAAAACCACTATACCCCAACAACAACAAAAAAAAAGAAACTTTATTTCCAGTAAGGTATTTATGTGTTTCTAAGTTCACTCCATCCACAGATCCAGTGTGGAGACCCAACCAGGACTTAGTTAATCAGGGTATTCCATTCTCCCGAACAAGTCATCACTGGTTTAGCAGTTACCATGGGCCCTAAGTTTGTTCAGTCCGGCTGCATTTCAGAATTTTGCTGGAAATACTGGGACAAAAGCATTTATTTTTCTTTGCTGAAATAAATCAAGAAAGCACCTAGATCTGAAGGACAGTGGCAGCCAATCTGGATGCCATGGAGGGAGCTAGCTGAGGATGGTGCCCAGTGGAGAGGAGGAGATGGATGGACAGGAAGAAATCAAGTCCCAATCAAACGGCTTAAGCCACCGCTCTGAGATTAACCTAAAGCCAGACTACCTCTGGGCTTTTAAGTCATTTGAGACAATAAAATGTTCTTTATTGTTCAATTACATGGAGTTAAGTTGCATGTGCTTACAACTAAAAACAGTACAACTGTTACATGTCAGCGCTCCTTGGATTGCACTACCATGTTCCATTTCCTTCTGGGTATTTTTTTGAACCTCAAATTCAATGTATCGCCAGAATAAAATACTTTATATGTTTAATAACACTCATACTATGGTATTTTAATCATTTTCATATTCCCCTATGATTAACAATGATCTTGAGATTGTACAAAAATAAACATATAATTTAAATTTGATATTGGCTTTACTTAATTTCAGCCAAATAAAATAAAATTATACTTCTGAGCGAGGAAAAAGACAATTTTGACTATAAGAACATGGATAGTCGTATACAACTATGTTTTTTAAATTTCTTTTACGGGTTTTAGTCTAAGCCAAGGTACAGTTATTTGATTTCTAGGCAATTGGTTTTTAATGATCTTTAAGCACCTGTGTAGATTTCTGATAACTTCAGCAAGTCTTTTTCAAAATGATGCTTCAAGAGACTTGAAGCAGGCAAGCAAACTTTGTGGCAAACTCAGAGTAGCACAACTGAGGGAATCAAGGATATGTAACTAAATGATATTATAAGTTTAAATAAAATTTCAACATATATGTAGAAGTGCTAAGAAGACATTTTTCCTTTTTTTTTAAAACCAAATGGGAAATAAGAATCCTAAGTTTCATTAGACAGATTTTTCATTAACTAGTCACATCACAGCTATCTGTAGTAAAGAGCATCCTCAACAGTTGTCAAGGAGAGCTGCTGCCCATTTATCATTGCCTTAGGTGTGACCCATTATTGTTGAAATTCAAGGCATCTTGTGGTTTTTATCTCTAAAAGCTTGCTACTCAGAAACTGGTCTCTATTGGGCCTTTAATATACATATGACATGTGGATCTTATTAAAATGAGATTCTGCTTCACCTTGGGTAAGGCCTGAAGATTCTGTATTTCTAACAAGTTCCCACACGATGCTGATCCTACTGACCCCACCAACATCACATCTTAAGAAGCAAATATATGCCAATCCTTACAAAATCCAGGAAAACCTCTCTAACTTTTACATTATTTTCAAAATCCTGTCTTTATGAACACAGCCGTGGAGTCATGGAATTTTAGGCTGAGAAGTATCTGAAAATTTCACAATAACTGCCTCATTTTATATATGTGAGAAAATTAAGGTCTTTGGGGAGGGGGCTCTGACCACTTTTCCTTATCCCTTTACTAGCAGGCTCTTCAGGGAGGAAGAATTATTAATCTGATTATTCAGAGCTCAGGACGTTAACTGGACCACTTGTTCCTTGTGCACTAATGTGCCTTAAAGGCCAGCATCCTTACAGCGCCCTCACCCTTCTTCCTGCCACGAACTCTCACTCTCCCACTTCCTCCATTTGTGCAGTCAAGTGGGCAAGTTAGACGAGTCTGTTCCCCAGACCTGCACACTCTCTCCCTCTGCTCCCAGGGCAGTCCTCTGCTTTGCATGTGAGACAGAAGAGAAAAAGTGAAAATCCTTTTGCAGCTCCAGTCTAGGAATCAGCCCTATATTCCAGTTCGTCCCAGGGACAGGAGAGCACTGTGAATGTCACGCTGCAGTCTGGTTTAGACAGATAATGTTCCTTGACTTATGAGACTAAATTTAATAAAAACTGATTATAAACCCTCTGAGAGCATATATTCTCTGTGCCAGCAAAGTGTCTAGAACATAGTAGATCCCTATAAAAATATTTACCAAGGGAATAATTTTATGAAATTTGTATTGTGTTATATGTAATGTACTTGATACATAAAAACACTAATTTTGCACTGTTGATCAAAATGAGTTTTTGAAACTACTCTGAAAATAACACTGTTTTCTCTGAGGAAGAACCTAAAATTCTTACCAATTATTTTTGCTTCTAGTCACTAAACTTTGCTTCAGGTAAATTATTTTGTGCTTAAGTAAAGCAATATGAAAATAGAATATAAGACCTCACAAACATTTCTATCCACACGCTGGATTTGTTTTCCCATGAAGATAGCCTTGAGATCCAGCAGAGTGGGCTCTGTCCCCAGAGAACCCTGGATGTGTTTCCCACCACACACCTCCCCTACAGCATGGCTCAAAAGGCAGATCTTAAGGTACAGCTCATTCTTCTGATTGAAATACTCCACACCATAGCGTGCTTCTATGGTACCTCCCACATATGTGACAATTCCTCTTTGGGCCTTTTCATTCCCTCAGATAGTATCATCTCTCAAACTGCTTACAGAAAACTGTGAACCTTCAGATTGTCTTTATATCATGGCCCTGTGTGGAGGGCTCTCTTTTTGTCTTTACTGTGCGGGTGAAAACCTTCCCCAGGTTCACAGCAGTCACCCTGATCTTTATGTCCTGGATGGAAAGGGAAGTTTGCTTAACACAGTTGGAATTGCCTTTGCTCTGATACGACATCAGATAAAACTGATCCTTCTGCTATAGTCCATGATTCCAAATGCATCCATAAGTGCTCAGTCCAACGGTTAATTTTCAGTCCTTGCTTGGTGTATCTACAGTATGTGACATGCTTCTTTACTCATTTACCCTGAAAACACGTGCCTTGCTAACCTCCCTCAACACCTCGTTCTCTTGGTTTTATTCTTGTCTCACTAGTCGTTACTTCTCAATTTCTTCTGCTCATTTTTTCTCATCTCCCATGCAGCTTCTGTGCATTGGAAGCCCCCGTAGATCAGTCCCTGGACCTACCTGGTTTTGATCCATTCTCATTTCAAGGCTGAACCCATCTACTCTCTTAGTTTTAATTGCAGTTATGGGCTCACCACTTCCAAATCTATGTCTCTAGTCCACATTTCTCTTTCCTGAATTCCAATTTCACACATCTAAGCACCTCCTTAACATCTCAAAACATCTTAAACTTAAATATGTTCAAACCCTTTTGAACTTCGCCAATTTGGCTTCTCCTACAATCTCTCCCCGTGTAGGCAAATAGTTTACTCAGGATCCAAACCTTAAAGTCAGCTTTGGCACCTTTCTTTCTCTTATACACCACATGCAGTTGGACAGTACGTGGTGCCAGCTCTACCTTTGAAATAGATCAACATCCAAACACTTTTTATTCCTTTTACCACTACCATCAAGCCAGCATCGCCTCTAGCTTCGATTTTGTAAATAGTCTTCTGATAGCAATGACCCTGCTTTTGCTCTTGTCTCCTTGTCACCTCTTTACTCACAACCTCCAACGGCACTTCTGTGTCAACTCAAAAATCCAAAAAAAGAAAAAGAAAAAGCCACAAACAAAACAACAAAAAATGCACCTTACAATGGTCTACAAGGCCTTATACAATTGCCTCTGACTGCTCAAGCCACGTTTCTATTATACTTTCCTCCTTTCTCACTTTCCTGCAGGCATGCTGGCTTCCTCCTTTTCCTTGAACTGGTAAGTACACTGGCACCTCAGCTAGAATACTCCACCTCTCCGTAAGGCCTGCTCTCCACCTTCCTTTTGTATTTGCTCCTAAGTCACCTTCTTAATGAGGTTTTCTGTTTAATTCCTATTTAAAATTGCATTGCCCCCTTCTAGAGCACTCCCTAACCTACCTTCCTGCCTTATTTTTCTCCATGGCACTAATCACCATCATACTTACTACATATTTATTTGTTTGTCTGTCTCCTCCCACTAGAATGTAAACTCCATGACAGTAGGGCTGTCTGTTTTCTTTACTGCTGTGTCTACCCTGTATTAAACACTCAATAAATATTTTTAACGAATGAATAAATGAATAAAATCATACATAGTATTAAATAAAATGCATCATAATAAAAATGTGGTTTGTTTTTTTTTTATTTGAAAGGATCCTATCTCAACCTGCCCCTTCCACTTACCAAAGCTTAAGCTCAGCACCACAGTCAACAAACAGGTTCTTACCTGTCTCTGTGTCATTTTCCAAAATTCAGAGTTTAGGCAAATGGCTTGAGTCTGCTGATGAGTGGTCATTTCTCCACCTTAAATTTCATACACTTTCAATTTCTGAATAATGATTGATGCCCCTAACAGTAAGTACATTATCTGTGTTTCTACATTATGTTTTCAAATGTCTTAGACTAGGAGAATAAAGCACAATTGTGGGGTTTCTTACCACTGTGTTTGGCCCAAGGGTTTACTGTTTCATCTTGATTTTCTCATTAAGGTAAAATAAAAATATAAAACATATATATATATATATACATACATTTATACAATATTTACATAAAGTAAAAATATTTCCATCTAAAAATCTCATCAAATGCATCAAATGCCTTATTAGGTCTGTGCCAGTCCTAGATAGGAACCTAAATTGTATTAACTACCAGAAGTACTGAGGGATAGGTATATGTTGCTACTGACCTGGCAGTTTTGAAAAGGATTGCATCTTCTTTACTAGAAGATGTTGTGGATCACTGAAAATAGACGAGGGCTGATTTGACCTTCAGTTAAATATTCATACATAAATTTATGTAAAAAGTGGCTATAGGGTTACCCCAATCTCATGACTTAAGGGTATAATTAACAGGCATGTACAATTAAAAGAATGAAAACAAAACAAAAAAACAACAAAAAGCAGACAAAAAAAAAAAAGAAAGCAGTGGTAATGAGCTGAGTGCACCCTATGATACTAACAGTACTCTGACCCACTTCTTATTGGGGCATAGATCTAATATTTATATTTCCATTATTTACTTAAGGGTTTATGTAATTCACCGGTTAATAACTTAGAAACATGTCTTCAAAATCGTTCTCTCTGACTGTAGATCATGAAAGGAAAAAATGGCATTTGAAGGGCCAATTGATAGATCAAATTAAAGTATTTATTAAAGTTATATAATATAAATTCCATAGCAAATAATTAGAATAAGAAATTTTTTCCTTGTGATGAAGGGAAAACATACTTTCCTAACTCTCTTCTAAGGTCATTACTGAAACATAACATCAGTATGTTTAATTACAGTATCATGAATACTTAAATTTCTCTCACGCTTGAGAAAGCCATAAGATTACAGCTAGCACGCTGATTTTGCCACATGACCTTTCAACTGGAAAACTCAAACCATCTTACCTTAGAATGATCTGTTACTTTCCACTCTACCTGAAAAAAAGAAAAATCAGAGAAATACCTTAGATCCAAGAATTTGTGGTTTACACAAAAACTGTCACAAGGATATTTGAAGCCTGTGGGTAATATATTCATGATCCAGTAGTCAAAGCTATGGTCTGGTATGGACTCAATGTACTCTTCCTGTTTTGCATTTTTCTAGATTACAGTTAAGTTTTTAAAAATGTAGGTTCAATCTATAAGGAGAAAATGTAGACAAACATGTGTAGTAAGTAACAGGTAAAGTAATTCCAGTGAAATTCAATTTCCTTCAGTTCAGAAGATCGCATAAACTCAGTTCTGCAGGATTGTGTAGAATAAAACTTTGTAGGTTTGTGTATCTACATTCTAATACACAACTCCTTTGCCTAACAGAAATGCATATTGCCAAATTATGTGCCCTTTAAACATGAGAAAATGGAACTAAAAGTTTACATTGAGCATCTCTGTATACACCATCTTATTATTTGTCTGTACCGCCATACTTTTAAGACCTTATTATACGCTGTCTTTTGAATTTATTTCATTGTATGCTCCACCATAGCAACTAACTTAAAGCATGTGGTGGGTACAATGAAGAGGAACCTTAATGTCCCTTGTGAGCACTTCCTCCTACCTGTCATATCATCTAGCACACTCCTTAGCTTGCTTCTTTTCTTGCTGTACAGTCCTTCTGTGGGTAAGGGTGACAATAAAGTAACTTAACACTGGAAAGTAACGGCTAGGGCACCAACCAATCAGAACAGGTAGAGCCACCGCAGTGTAGCAGGGTCCTGGAGACCTTATGCTGGCTAGATGTGAACTTTCTGATTGCCATTATACAGTGTGGTCCCCACGGTCTCTACAAAGAAGTCAGGATAGCTAGGGCAGAGAGCATAGTGGGAAGTTTGAGACAGCTATATTTACCCCCAATGCGGAGAGTAATTCAATACTTTAATAATCAGCATGATAGATCAGTGTGGTCTGTCAGCTGACTAGTATCTTTTCCATTTCTATGATTTCAACTAACACATTCTTCAGGTGACCAGCAAATCCATCAGTCTAAGTCTTTAACTCATTTCCTATTGCAGACCTGTATTTTCAATGACCTAATTAGAATAAAAATGATACATTGTCGGGCTTCCCTGGTGGCACAGTGGTTGAGAGTCCGCCTGCCGATGCAGGGGACACGGGTTCGTGCCCCAGTCCGGGAAGATCCCACATGCCGCGGAGCAGCTGGGCCTGTGAGCCATGGCCGCTGAGCCTGCGCATCCGGAGCCTGTGCTCCGCAACAGGAGAGGCCACAGCAGTGAGAGGCCTGCGTATTGCAAAAAAATAAATAAATAAATAAAAATGATACATGGTCAATCTTTCACACTCAATAAATCTGAAGTTCAGTGGACTCTTTTTCTCTATAAACAATCTTTCAATTGTCTTCTCTTGGTCTGTAAGGTCCTTGCCACCCATTCTGGCTCCCAGCCTAGAAATTTGAGACCATGTCTGACTTCACACTCTCCAACATCCTGATTGCCAACCTCTTATCAATTCTGCTCCAGAAATAGCTCTGTCATTCATCCTCTTCTTCATTTCTACCACCACTACTGTTCAGGCCCCCATACCTCTTGCTTCCATCATTGAAATAGTCCCCTAAAGACTCCCTTCCTACTGCCAGACTCCCACTTCTTATTCATTGTTAAATGCAGATACAACTAGGATTCCTTACTTGCCCAAGAAACTGGAAGATTCTGCATTGATCCAAAACTTGCTTCAAATTTCTTCACTTCAAATTTTTTTTTTTTTTTTTTGCAGTACGCGGGCCTCTCACTGTTGTGGCCTCTCCCATTGCGGAGCACAGGCTCCAGACGCGCAGGCTCAGTGGCCATGGCTCACGGGCCTAGCTGCTCCGCAGCATGTGGGATCTTCCTGGATCGGGGCACGAACCCGTGTCCCCTGCATCGGCAGGCGGACTCTCAACCACTGCACCACCAGGGAAGCCCTCTTCACTTCAAATTTATCAATTGACCTTTTCAGCCTCATTTTGTACCCATATCCACACACCCATACATCCTTATCATCCTTTCCATCAATTTCTACTCCCTGTACTAAATTACTATTTTTCCACCTTTATACCTTTGCTCTTGCAATTTCTTCTTCCTGGAAAGCCCCCTTCTCTCCCTTCCCTGTCAAAATCCTAGCTTATTCCTTAAGGCTCATCTTCCCCAAGAATTCTTTCCCATTCCTTCCAGACAAAAACCAATCACCTTCTAGTAAGTATCCTACTGAGGCCTTTTTAGTCTGTATTTGGTAGTCATCATATTACACATTAATTTTCTATTATTATGGTTCATAGACTAAAAGCTTCCTGATATTTGAACTATACCTAATGTCCAGTAATGTCTAACACAGTACCTTAAATCAAGTGTGGGCTTAAATATGTGTGGAGTTATTTGCAGCCCCTTCATCAAGACATGATGATTCACTGTTTAGTATTTCCGAGTTGGGGCCCTACATAGCCTCTCATCTGAGTCCTATCTCTACAGTGAGTCAGTACATCAGCTACTAGTTAGACACAAATTTCCCAATCAGCTGAGAAGGAATACAAGTCAAGCACTTCCAAATAGCTCAGAGCAACACATACATTACATAAAAGTGCTTTGTTCTATGGATAAAATATTTATCCCAAAGAAAATCTGTAGTCTATGTGATTATATAAAACACTTAGTATAAAATCAAGAAGTATTACTTCTGCCATTCTATCTTGTCTGTAACTATCCCATTTATAACTCTTTTGGCTTACACTCACCTCATATGTGAACTGAAATTCTGCATAGTTGAGATCTGGCTTCATAATATGGAAGGTGTATCAATGACATTGAGTTGTTTCTATAAAGTACACGAGCAATTCAAGAAGCACGTTGAATTCAATTCGGTACATACTTACTGAGCAGATACACTAGTACTGGGGGATAAAAAAAGAGGCATGTGCATCATGCCTCCCATAAAGGGTCAAATGATTTCTTGGACAAGACCAATTCAAGGCTAGGACACATGAGAGACCCATTTCTGAAAAATTCTCCAAGATCCTTCATTTGAATGGAGGTAGACATGGAAAGCCTTACAGGAAGTAAATTGAGTTTTTCCTATTTGTTGGGGAAATTAGTATAATACTCAAAACTTTCCCAAGCGTTTACTATGTGCCAGATTTTGTTCTTGGTGCTGAGGGCAAAGCTTAACAGAGTCACTGACCATAGGGACTTTATGTCTAATCACTTTCAAATTTTATTTCATAAAAAATTAACAATTATGTATTTGCTTCAGTAAATAGTATAGTAAAAATAACTCACAGAGGGCCACCTGTAAACTCAAGGTCTGATCTTAGAGTCTAACAGAGACACATCAATGTCCAGTGTGTAAGTCCTATGATGTATCCTGTTCAAAAAAAAACAGAATCCAAAATTCTGTATATTTTACACAAAGGTAATTTTACATAATGCCTCCTCACTTCTTATTTATTTAATATAAGTAGGACTTACAGCTGAGTGCCCCAAATTATTTTTACTATCAATCATGCAATATTCACATTAAAATTTTTCCCACTACACATATATATTTTTAAACATTTTTGGCTACTGCTATCAACAGTTATTGAAAATAACAAACTGTCATAAAACCATATATCATTATCACATTTGGCTTATTTAAGGATCAATGATCCTTGGTTAACAATTTCCTGCAGAATTTCCAATCCAGATGACTCATGCATATTTGAAGCAAATGGTAAATATCTCACTATAAAATAAAGAGCTATATCAAATTACATTTTTTAATTAAGTTCCTTGCTGTATGTTTTGTCCAGATGTGTACACAGTGTAACTTGTATAGAATGCTAAGTAAAAAGTAACAGTTAATTTGGGGAGTTATTGCTGTAAAAGTATGTTACCTTTTATATATATCACAGCATTACTTACTATCAGCTTCACACATAGCACTTTGCCTTTGATTTACGCAAACAACTGTAAATGTTTTATATATTTGTGAGGAAGTGAATGATATTAGACCATCAATCCATGGGGACTGCAAATCAGGGGGAAAAAAAAAAGGCTATTACATTTCAGAAGCTGTTAAATCAGTCGTGCCCCCTGGCTGATTTTGTCAGCTATATTTGCTGTGGGTAAACCGTTGATGCCCGGAATTCTGGTGCGGCCCTGAGAGTGCTGGAGAGTAAATAGCAGCAGAGTTGTAAGCTACACCACACATCTCACACTTAGCGCGTAAGCCCGGCTTACACTTTCCTCTGAATAAGTCCAGCAGCTTTAAAAAAGAGCAAGAGAGAGAAATAAAGCAAAAGGGAGAGGAAAAAGGAGGAAAACCTGGGCCCAGGCCTTCTGTCACTGCCTCTAGCTTTAGCCCCTCAGCAGCCTGCCAACAGGACACTGTTCCTGCCAGTTGTAAATTTTAATTGGCCATCTGGGGAAAGCACAAACCACTGACTAGAGATTAATCAGCAAATTAACCCAGGCATAATACACATTTCCCAATGGACCGGGAGCAGCTCTAGGCTGGGGCAGAGCAGCCTGGGATGCAGGAGAACCTGTGTAGAATGCTGTTATTGCTTACTGCCATGCAGGAGAACATCATCTCCGAGTCCTGAAATCCCTTCTGTGTGACCTTGTTAGTGCCCCTGATTTGTATGGCAGTCGCAAAGAGTTTTTTTTTTTTTTTTTTTTTTTTGTAAAGTGCTAAACACAGATGGCACAGGTACTGTGATTGCTGGGAAAAGTGTTGATGAATCAGTGAAAGTGACAACTTTTCTCTGGTGGGCTATTCACTTGGTTTGCTAAAGTTCCTACAGGAAGAAACAATAGTGTACCTGGATTTTTTACCAGCTCGGTGAATCACCAAGAGAATCTCATCTATTTCGCCAGTTGCTTGCTTGACACAAAGTGCCTTTATCACAGCCTCTATATTATAAAAGCAAACTTGTAAATAATAAAACCTTCCTAAGGTCTAGGTTACAAAATCAATTTAAGCCAAACGTGTGCTTATATAGGATGGTGTGGCCTCAGCTCTTTCAACAAAAGTCTTCTAGTTAGCTCATGGCTGTGCCCTGAGCCAAGATAGGCAAAGGAGATAACCATTAAAGGAAGGACATATTAAAGTGACAGACACAGGAAAGGTAAAGTGAGGGACTGGTGGGAAACTGGGAGTGGTTTTGATAGAGGGTGAATGAGGAGACTTTGCGGAAGTAGTCTTTACACGGCTTCTGGAATAATGGAAAGGGAAGAGCTCTGTGTATTATATCCAAGGATCATTAGGATATAGACTATCAAGAAGACTCAGAGGTAATACTATAAAGCCCAAATAAAGGACACATTGCATAAACTTGCTTGAAGGGGCCTAAGGGAAGTTATAAGGTGATATGACCAGGGAAGATCAGAGAGAACAGACATTTTTCATCTTGTTGACAGCTGCATCTCCAGAATTTAGCATAGTAGTTAGTATAGTGGCATATGGTAGGCACTCAACATTTTTTTAATGAAAGAAGACATATCCAGCTTCAACAAAATTAGAAGCCATTGTTATATCAGACATGCCTACAATTGCCTTTTCTTTCTAGTCTAGGCTGAATGAGCAGTAGACAACGTGACGAGGGTCCCTACTCTTGAAGCACCAATTCATACGCTGACAAGAGACCTATGTTATCACCTAGTGTGAAGACCTTGACCTTTATTCAGTCAGTCAGCAATGGACTTGTGGCATTAAGGTTGTTACACAATAAAGGAGAAAGTGGGAGATGCAGTGATCTGGGGTTACGAGCAAGCAGAGGAAGCCAATGTACTGAAAGAGAATGAAGTCAACTTGCTGGGAGGAGCGGCAAGGAACAAGCATGCAACCCCTAGAGCTTGGGAGCTGCTTCTCTGTCTCAGTTCCGTCTTATTAGAAGACTACCTCTACTTCTTTCCCTGGCCTCTGATTTTATTTGATTTGAGTGAGTTTACACGGCATTCTGATCATTGTAACCAAAAGAACCTTGACCAGAAAAGCCATAAATGGTAATAGCACTATCATAAACCAATGGCCTTAGAAGACAAATAAAACTAATAACCATCCCCACACCCCTTCCAGTACTGCAAGAATTTAAGAACTCTGAAGCATGCTGGTCATTTTCAGAAATACAAGTCATGGTGGATTATTTTATATGGCTCTGCTGTGACCCACCGCTAAATCACACAGACTCATTTCACCTGCCTCTGGCAAAGTACATAGATTCTTTTCTTTCACAACCAGGTATGGATTTCTTTCTGTTTTATCACATTATTGCAAGCAATGCTGCCTGCCAAACCACATGCCCTTAAACTGAAATGGCTTCTGGCCGAGCACTGGATTACCTGTGACACTGAATCAGTCAATATGCACGGCCTAGCGACCACAGCAGTTAAATAGATGTCTTCGGCTTCAGGTGGGAAAACCTTCCCTCAAATACCCAACTCAGTTCCTAATAAGGCCTTCTAAAAAGCTTTTATTTAAAAGACTAGTTTAAATCACACAGCAGTTTATTGGGAGGTTTTTTTTTTTTTACTGTGAGGTTTTTATATGGAATATAAAGGCATAAAAATAGAGTAGGCAACAGTTCTGCAATAAGACAATAACTGTAAAAAGAAAATATTAGTCATTTAGAATTTGTAATATTCCAAAAAACTTTTAAGAGTTCAAATGTCTGGCCTCTGCTCACTCTGTCTGGCTTGAATGCTCTGGCTGTGTATTCTGCATACAGGAAATAATTCCTAACACAACAGTTTGGAGAGTGTAGTCAGTATTTTCAGTGTGCGCTGGTGGACGGATTTCTTTATCTCCTCTGGGAAGGATATGATCCAAAGGTTAGAAGAGGCTCAAATAAATTCTGTAGAGTTTGTGTGGTCTCTTCTGAATTATTCCAAAGCCTTCCTGTCTAGCTTGAACTCTGTTTCCCCTACTTTATGTTATCTCAATTACATATACAAAAAGCTAGAGGAAATAGTGTTTACTTGTTTGTAAGGGCATTAGAGATTCTTCAAAAGGAGATACCTGGAGTACTAAAGTACATAATAGTAAAATGATGATAATGATAATATAGATCACATATTGTTATGTTTAGATATAATTTTCCATGTAGTTTATATTTTAGTGGAACAAGGAGGAAAGAGATATGTGATAATATTTTACTTATTTCTTTTTTCTAAATATCTTAAAAAATAACTCGCAATCTTATATTATTTTATCTTTATATCTAAAAATAAAATCGTTTCCTGCAGAGATTTCATACAATGTTGCTAAGATGTAGAAATAGAGTCAAGGAAGCTGGGATACATAATTATTAGGTAAAAAACAGAAGATTAATTCACAATAGTGCCTATTACATAGTAAAAATGTGAAGTATATTTATATATTTGATTTGCTTAAAACAGGGACCCCTAAGGTCCTTTGAAGCTGGTTTCACCTTCCTTCTTCCCATTTCCCACCAACTTCTTTTATATCCCATGCCCCAACCCCTGGAACTTTTCTGTTCCTGCAACATATCTTGGCTTTCTATGGTCAAATATCTTGCACACACTCTAGCCCTTAACAGGCCCCAACCTGTTTCATTCCTTCTTTACCTAGAAAATTTCCACTCATCTTCAAGATCTCAGCTTTAAGAAGCTTTGTATGTCTTCTTCACGTAAAGTTAGTTGCTTTGGTCCTAAAGTAGACAATCCATAAAATATTTGCTGAATAGAACACTAATGAACCATTCACAGCAGTGAATAAAGATTAAGGATATAGTCAAAGTGCCTCCATTCTCTGAATGAATTTCAGGACTATCTTGTTTACCTTGACGACAGAGACTCAGGTATTTCAGGTATAATTGAAGCTGGCCTTGAATTTCATAGCTTCTATGATTTTATCAACTTTTTTGTGAAATAATATTCCTACAATTAAATGTATTTAGATGGCCTTGATTTTCATAGCTTCAATTTTTCACCAACTTGAGAATAATGTATATGTAATTAAATATACTGAATTTAAGTGCAATTCGTTGAACTTTGCCACATGTATATACCTTACAACCTGTGTAACTTATAACCCTATCACAATATAGAACATTTCTATCACTCAAAAAGTTCCTTCACTCCCCTTTGCACTCAGTCCACTCCACACCACTCACCTGGGCAACCACTACTCTTACAGTTATTGATATAGATTAGTTTTGAGTCTTCGAGGACTTGATATAAACAAAATTATAAATACACACTTTTTTTGTGTCTGGTTTTTTTGCTCAGGTGGTTATCAGAGTATTGCTCATTTTTATTACTGAATAATATTCCATTATATGAATATATAACATTTTGCTTAGCCACTCACCGGTCGATGGGCATTTGGGTTGTTACTAGGTTTTAGTATTATGAAGAAAGCTGTTATGAATATTTGTGCATGTCCTTTTGTTATTTTTAAAATTTCTTCTGAATAAATACCTAGGAGTCAAATTGTTAGGTCATGTGATAAACGTATATTTAGCTTTATAAGAAATTACCAAAATATTTTCTTCAGTTTTTATACCATTTTATAGTCCCACCAGCAATGTTTGAGAGTTCTAGTTACTCTGTGGCCTGGGCCAGTTGTGTGAAAAATGCCATTGGTATTTTGAAGGAACTGCATTGAATCTGTAGAGATTGCTTTGAGTAGTATGGACATTTTAACAATATTGATTCTTCCAATCTATGAGCACTGTATATATTTTCATTGATTTATGCTGTCTTCAATTTCTTTCCTCAGTGTTCTACAGTTTTCAGAATACAGGTCTTTCACCTCTGGTTAAATTTATTCCTAGGTATTTTGTTCTTTTTAATGCAGTTGTAATGGGATTGTTTTCTTCGTTTCTCTGATAGCTTGTTATTAGTGTGTAGAAATGTCACTGATTTCTATACATTGATTTTGTATCCTGCAACTGTACTAAATTCATTTATTAGTTCTAACAGTTTTCTGGTGAGGTCTTTAGTGTTTTCTCTATATAGTACCATCTCATTTGCAAAGAGTGACACTTTACTACTTTTTTAGTTTGAATGACTTTTCTTTTTCTTGCCTAATTGTTGTGGCTAGGACTCCAATACTATGTTGAATAAAAGTGGCAAAAGTGGGCATCCCTGTCTTGTTCCTGATCTTAGAGAAAAAGTTTTTATAGCTTTTCATCATTGAGTATTATGTTAGCTGTGCGTTATCATACGTAGCCTTTATTATGTTGGGATATGTTTCTTCTATTCCCACTTCGTTGAGTGTTTTTACTATAAATGTTGAATTCTGTCAAGTGCTTTTTCTGTATCTACCAAGATGATCATATGATGTTTTATTCTTCATTTTGTTAATGCAGTGTATCATACTGATTGATTTGAAAATGTTAAACCATCCTTGCAGCCCTGGAATGAATTCCACTTGATGGTGGTGTATGATCCTTTTAATGTATTATTGAATTCGATTTGCTAATATTTTGTTGAGGATTTTTGCATCTGTGTCATCTATTACCAAGGCTGTTGGCCTGTAATTTTCTTTTTCTGTGAATGTGTGTAGGTTATATGCAAATACTATGCCATTTTATATAGGAACTTAGGCATCCGTGGATTTTGGTTCATGGGGGGTCCTGAAACCAATTCCCCACCTTCATTGTAATGAGAGTCATCAAGGATGCAGAGTTCCAGAAAATAATTTTATTCTTAACCTAGTTGGATATTCTGCAACATGGCTCCACTGACAACTCCTTGACTCTCTCTCAACTGTTACTATACTAGTTCACTTCTTACCTCTCTGATTATCCTCAAAGGCAAATTGTCCTCTGTCCCCTACGATTTGTTTCTTAGCCCCCATCTCTTCTTTAATTCAGGTAGCTTGAGTGATGCCATACATTTTATTATCTTCAACTACCACTGTATAGGTCAGGGTTTTTTAAGGAAACAGCAACTACATCAACTATTTTAATAGAAAAAAAGAGAAACAATTGTTAAGTGGCTCCTAGAAAGCTAAAAAGACAAAAGGGGGACACTTTCTGTGGTTACACCTAGGCTGGGGACCAAAGGGAATCATTAAAGCTCAGGTGCTAGGAGGAGAGCCTGTGGAGATAAGACTCGGACCTTTGAGGACAGACCACTTCTCAGCTAGTACTGGTGTTTAAGAGCTTGAAGGAGAAGTGCCACTGGACAGGGACTCAGTCTTCTGAAGACAAAGCATGTTCTGGTTGATGCTGAGTTTTCTGAGAGGAGTATAATGAGGCTGATTTTAATAGCTTAGAAAAATTGCAAACTGCAATCAACTGCTACTCAAGGAATCAGTTGTCACTACCAGGTTGAAGCGCTATCACCTAACTGAACTCAGAAGCAAACAGGAAAGAGTAAGTCTTTTTTACCCATCCAGACTTCCAGATATTCTCCAGTGCTTCTTTTTGGCAAAGTATAACGGGGACCAACTGGCAAAGAATAAATGAGTTCAACCTCAGCATCAGAAAGCAGAATATTGAAGCGCGGGTTTGATGCTAAAAGATAGTAGTATAATAATCACTATGGTCCAGACGTTGGCTACCCAACATCCATACACACTTTTCTACATCAACTTGACTTCAATAATAGAAACCACTTTATTCTTTGACTCAACAAAATTCTTTGTATGTTCAAAGACACTCCCAACCCATTTCAAAACAAGTAGGTGTCCCGTTCCAAAAGTCTTTGTATTTGTCTCTGAGAGATAACTATGCATCCATGTCAGCTGAGTAGGAGCTAGGAGCCATCTACAGCCTAGTTCCCATGGTCCAGCAATCATCATGTAATCACAAAAATCTCTGAAGATTCTTAAGCCAGAATAGTCTCTGTCACTGATATGCTACCCCAGGATCACAAAGTGCATGGTTACTGAAAAGAAGATTCTGGTACCTGGAATAAGGTACAATGATTACTAGATGGACTATTATGCAAAATTTAAAAATATGTAGAAAAAGCAGCCCACACATGTAAACAAGACCTGGGGAAATGTTTCAGAAAGTTAATTGAAAATAAGAGAACATTATATGTAGAGAGGTGAAGGAAGAGGAAAAGAGGGAGTAGGGGAGAGTGGGGAGGAGAAGAGGGAAGAATAAAGAGGAATGAGAAAAGAATGAAGAAAAAAGCATCTCTTAAAACGGTAGTAGTAGTTACCTCTGAGAGGGACTATTATGAGTAAAATTTTACAAATTTTCCATAAAGGGCATATACTATTTTTACAATCAGAAGAAACTGCATATAGGAAAAAAAAAATAAAGGTGCTTCACTTGGGTGAGGTGATTTCTTTCAGACAGGAAGGCTCGCTAAGCTCTTGGGAAACAATAGGTTCCTCTAAAATGGGAGCAAGTCCTATGTTTTTAGTCTAACTTCTGTAAAGCCTTTAGAACAGTGCCATGCTCAGATAAACACTCAACAAATAGATAGAATTGGAGTTATTATTCCTTCTTTCTAAAATTCTGGTGTCAATAATTTTGAAAGATTAATAAATATTTGTTAGAATCAGCAGCAGAAATTATATCTTTATGTAGATTTTCCCTAAACTTAAATAACAGAAAAATTATCATTATGTTGCCCCAAAATTTCAGTAATCACATTTATTGAAATTTTAAGTGGAATTATTGTTGAATGAACCATTATACCAAAGAATGACCATGTCTTAGGCCACCTGTGATTTTGCATTTTTTCCACCGATATATATCTCCTTCCTATGAAAATAAAGAACCTGTATGTTGAGTGAGAAAATAAGCAATTTTCTGCAGAGGTTAATTTCTGTGGGCTCACTACTAGAAGTGGTGTAGGTAGATATAAATTCTTATTTGTATTTAAGTGGAGGATATTTTGTTTGTTTTTGGTGCAACTAATTTAGTAGTATATTGGCTGGCTTGAGCTATCATTCTGGTGGTCACTTTATTTGAGATAAAAATAGTTTATAAGAGGAAAAGGCAATGCAAGCTCTCCTTGAACTTCCTTCCAAGTTTGGAAGATAAGATTGTGAAAGGCTTCTCCCTGCTACATAAAGAAAGAGAAGGTAGGCTCATAGCTCCAAATATTGAAAACAGCTCTATAGGTAGCGTGCTTATTATACCAATGTTCATGTAGAAAAAAGTTAGTGATGACTATATCCAACACTAATCCTTTGCCATAAAAGTTAATTTTAACATCTAAAGAGAAACATCGTAAGAATGTCATCTAGGACTCAAGCTTGTTGACCTCTGTAAATTCTTTCTACTGAATGTTACCGTATTTTGCCATTGCCTTGGGAGATTTGATAGTAATGGGAAGAGTCTGAATTAATGTATAGGTGGTATATGATATTTAAGTTAAACTAGAATATTTCAAGCCAGCATGTTTTGCTACTTGGATGGAGGAAGGATGTAAATTCTATGACGTTGTCATTGTCAGGACTCATGAATAGGCCATTGTGATAACGTACCACCCTGTCACTGAAGAAACGCAAGATTTAACATGTACCTTTAAATGTATATATGTGTGTATATGTATACATATACATACATATTTTATAAAATAAAAATGAATATATAGTTTTTCTTCTCCTGGTTATTTCCCTTTTAAACAATCTAGCAAAGAATTTAGTTGAGATTATTGCTCTAATTGGAAAAGAACTTTGAATTTGGGCACAAAAAACACTTAATCAGACAGACATTTTGTTTGGATTATGTTATTTGTCTTTTATTTACTTTTATTAAGTAATAATAAACCAAAATAAACCACAAACAAAGTGCTTGTGCTCTTAAGTATCTTCAGTGAATTTAAAGGATTATAGAAGTAAAGAATCGTTTAGGCAGACCTTCTTTGAGCAACAGGACCAGGAACAATATGCCTATCTGTCAGAATTAAGCAGTTTTATATTTTGCGCCACTAAATCTGTCCTTGGTTAAATAAGAAGGAACAAAAGTATCCAAAGCAATAAATTTGGATATGTAAAACTTTCATAAATAGACTCCATAGTTGGAAAATGTTAGAAAGGGTTAAATATCTTGTTCCATTTTGCATTTAAAAAACTTTTTAATCCTTTAAGTGAGAAATGCTTTTTTAAAAAATCACTACACCAAACATCTGCTTCTTCAGCTCATCTGCAACTGAGTAAAATAGGAAAAAAAAGAATACCAACTTTGCACAGTAATGCCATTAAAAAAAAAAAGACAAAACCCTAATATCACTCTTAAAACTTTGCATGTATATACTGAAAAATTAAGCAAATGAAAACATCCCAAATTGTAAGAAGTGAATAAAAAGAGAAATTAAGAAGATGAAATGCTAACAAGAGCAGTCTGGTCAATTCCAATGAATGGGGTAGAATAAAACTGTAAATCAGAAACTAAACCACACTGCAAAAATTGTTGCTCCAACGAAGCAAAATGAACCCGACTGTTTTTTTTTTTTGCACTTTAAACCAAATAACTTAGAGAACTTCTTCAAATTATAATACTATGTATGCTCCTAATCAACATACTCTAAACTCAAACTGAACTAACAGTTCTTTCTATTTATACTTTCACTCAATCTCAGGAAGAAAGTAATTAATCAACCAATATAACCAGTTATTTGGAATTACCTAATAAAACAGCTGAGAGTAGGGATATTTCCACTTTTCAACCAGCCATTTTGTCATCTAAGAGAAGCTGTGTTAAATGGAATACTTTCAAAGGGAAGTTCTATTGATCTAACCCATTTTAGCTCTTATTAAGACTAAATGCAGTAGAAACCAGTAAAGAGATCTAGAATAATGTGCACTAGCAAAAACGACATCTAACTGTGTGCCAATATAAAGTTAACTCTAAACAGCTTCTATCAACAAGCCAAAAGCCAATCAACCATCATCCCTAAAGAAATTGAGGATGTTAGTCAAAATGCTTATGTCACTAAAATATAAAAGGGTGGACTCCTGTAGTCATGGTAGTCATGTTGGCCCTGTTTACATGACTATTGTCTCTAGGCATCTCCGTGCTTTTGCCCAAAGATAGGTATGTAGCAGATATTTTACAAGGTCATACCACTATTCTTTATGTAACTTTTTAAAATATTAATCAATATTTCCTATTCCTGATTAAGATATTTTCTAATTGCTTCATAATAAAATGAGTTGTTTGAGTTTAAGAACATAACTAACTATAAGAAAGGGACTTTTACTTTCTTTGTCTCATTATTTCTATTTTACAGAAACAAAAGTGAATACTGCTAGTCATACCGAGCAGGGATATTTTAAGGATCAATGGCATGGGTTACAGAGCTCTCAAAGAATGGTGCTATGGAAATATTACATCCTATTGCTACCTTTTTAAGCAAAAGGGATCTCAGGCCCTTCAGAGAGTTGGCTAATCCCTTCAAATCCTTAAAGATTTGAATAATAGCTATAAGTAATACTAGTGTTTAGTAAATATAACTTGATAACTGTATAAAGATATAATCCCTTGTGACTATGCTTTCAAAAAGAAAAGTGAAGGAAACAAAAAGTTATAATAGATTTCATTAAATCACGTGAAAAGGTGAAAAGGCCAAAAGGCAGCTTGCATGCTAAAGAGACTTTGGGGAAATGCTGAGGATGGAAGGAATATAAAAAAATAGTACAGTGGAGGGGGTCAAATAGACATGTGGGCTGTGTCAAAACAAAGCAAAGAATTAAAAGGCATCACAAACAGTGATCCATACAGTTATGAGAGCAGGCATTAGCGATGCTAATAGATACTTAGGAGACATATTTGTCAAGATGGATGTTAATCCTGACGTTTGGCCACAACACGTGAGTATCTGGGCTGCTTTGCCACCATGCTATAGTGGTTAGAAATGTGGTCTCTGGTGCCAGACGCTCCATATTCAAATCCCAACTTAGCCATATACTGGCTGTGTGACATAGACATGACACCCCCTTTCCCTCAGCCTTCATATCTTCATCTGTAAAATGGAAATAATATTACTGTCTACTTCTGAAGAATTTCATGTGGGTTGAATGAGTTATCATATGCTAATGTACGTTGAGTGCTTAAAACAGTAGTGTCTGTGTGTGTGTATTATTAGACACTTTGAGACAGAGACACTAATATTTGTGAACAATGTTATATCATTAGTCAACGAGCCAACAATTAATCAAGTATTTACAGATCACTCACAATGGGTTCAATATTTACAGAGATATCAAGATGGGCAAAGGACAACCGAAGAATCTGAAATTGGGTTTTTTGGCTAACTAGTACAGCAAATATGAACTAAAGGAAATGCTAGTATTGAAGTAATATGACAATTAAAGAGGCTCTACCAAAAAAACATATTCTGGTCATTTAAAGGTCATTTAAAGAACTAGTTTACC
Source organism: Pseudorca crassidens (assembly GCF_039906515.1). Classification (NCBI taxonomy): domain Eukaryota; kingdom Metazoa; phylum Chordata; class Mammalia; order Artiodactyla; family Delphinidae; genus Pseudorca; species Pseudorca crassidens. Next base: position 74,197,312 of record NC_090301.1, read on the forward strand.
ATTTATAATCTAGTTCCCATTGACTCTAATATAACAAATATTTAGTTATAATCGTGATGTTCAGATTGCACAGACCTATGCCAGCCTCCTGAGTAGTCCCTATAACCACTTTTTCCCCCTCTAAAAAAAACCAGTTTTGAGTACATAATGCCCTATTTAAGGTTCAGTTGCTGTTTCCATTATAAACTTTGCTATTCCAGATTATAAACTGCTACTTTTAATTTGCATCAAGATAAAATTTTAGAGTATACTTGTCAGCTTTAATGTAAACTATTATTTTAGGGAAAAGATTGTCTGCAATGAGTAAAAGGAGGAGTCTGTTCTCCTGGATATCCTTTGAAGAATTACAAGTAATAACCACTCCTCTTTCCTGACCTTCAGTTTAACAATGTGGTAGATGCATTCAATTGTCTACAAATCTTTAATACGAGCAGAAGCCATTTTAATATGGATTCCCAAATGTCTCAGTTTGACGCATTGTAAGAGCCTTGAGAATGGGAAAATTAATTTTCTTTGGAAATATATATTTAAATAAGTACAATAATAATTTACAAAGCTTTGAGTACATACTCTGTCTGGGACTGCACTAAGAACATTTATTTATATTCTTACTTAACCTTGCCTGTGAGGGAACTGTTATTATTCTCATTCCTTAGGTAAGGACATTGAAGTACAGGGAAGTTAAGTAATTTGCTAAGGTCACATTGCTAAGAAGAGGAGGAACCAGGATATGAACCTGGTTCTACTTACCTCTTAAATCCTGTTTTAGTTACTGGAAAACACTGACTGTTTAGACATAGACCATCTCCATACATACATACCAGGTGGCAGTATGGTATAAAAGTTCAGCATGTCCAAGCTCTGGGCTCAGTCTGCCTGAGAAGAAATCTTACCTCCACCACTTGCTATCTGTATGATATTGGGAAAGTACTTAGAATGTGTCCAGCACATAGTAGGATCTAAATAAATATTCGCTCTTATTGCTTTCAGAATACACAGAAATTGAGTGGGAGGTCAGGTCACCACAAGGAGGGAGAGTGATAGGAATCATATCAGAGAGATGAAGAGACGAGTACAGAAATCTTGTAGAACCTTGAAGGCCGTTGCAAGGACTCTGGTCTTCACTCTGAGTGTAATGTAAAGACGCTGGAGAATTCTAACATGAAAAGTGTCATGATTAACTTTTCATGATTGCTCTGGCTGCCGGGTGGAAATAAACTGAAGAAGGCAAAAGTGGAAGCAGGGAAACCAGCTAAGTGTCTCTTGCAGTAATCCAAGGGAGAATCACCAGTGCCTTAGACCAAGAGGATAACAGTGGAGAGAGTTAAGAAAAAAAGTGGTTGGAATATAAAATAAAAGGATTTATTGATATATCGAACATGAAGACGACAGAAGTAAAAAACATTAAAAAATGACTCTAATATTTTAGTCTGAGCAACTTGAAGAGCAAGATTAATGACTTTAATAATTAATAGCTAATCATATTAATTAATGACTTTGATAATTTCATTTGTTATAGCTAAAATTAATTATACTTCTGGATCTTCTGGACACTAGTAAATGTAGTAAGGATTTAATAAAGATCACCAATTGAATTTTATAAACAAAGGATACCAGACAAATCTTTTAATAAACTGTCTGATGTTCTGATTTCAAAATCTAACTACATATTCTGTTAACACAAGAATTGATCGCCTTATGAGTTACAGAGTGATAGGCGTCTAGGACACATAGAGAGGCCATCAGGAGGCATGCTGGGATCTATTACATGAGTAACCAATCTATTGCACTACGGTAACTCAGAAGTATAAGCATGAAATATTGTTGAATTTCTCTCGCACACTACTTAAGTATCCTGGAAAGATCCAGTTAGTTTCTTGCCTATTCAGAGTCCAGTCTAGACCAGTCGAAAATTCTCAGCTCATATCTGAGTCAAAGCTTTCACTAATCCCACTGCCAGCTGGCTCCAGGCAAGTGTGTGGCTGTGTGTACCGCCATTCACCAGCCGATCTCCGGACCCCAGTCTTAGGGAAACTCCCTTGTGGCCCGGACACTACCCAGACAGCTCAGCCTATCTCCTTCATAGCATCCCTGAAGTGTCCCTTAAAGAAAAACTCCTACCTTCTTACCACAGCTCACTCACTTCTCTCTCTGCACTGCCACTTCTCTCCAGTCCTCTCTTCTGTTGCTCAGGTAGGCTCAGAGTAGATCAGCAAGTCCACTGCCCAAGCAGATGTCTGACTAGGGAATGAGATGTCAGCCTTGCAGGAACTTTCAATCCCAGGGTGGTGAATCTCCTGGACTCCCTTTCCCTGGCTTGGTGCTGTGGGGATCACAGCACTCCTGATGACCCAGACCACTCCCCGCCTCTTCCTCTACCCTGCCTTTTAGTTATATTTTAATAGCCTAGTGGGTGTGGAGTTGGGGTGCGGAGTGTTGAACAGAGATATCAAAATTAGCCAATAGGCCTCTTAATAATAAACCCTGAGGGGTTGGGCTGGCCCCTACCGTAGTCAGCTCTCTTGGGAGCAGGGGATACCTAACATCTCTATTTCCTCAGTTTTACGCTCAAGTTAGCAATTTAAGGCAACAAGAAAAATCCCACTCACATCCAACTACACAATTAAAATTCTGAAACCTTCCCACATGGTGTTATTGAAACACAGATATTCCAAAAGTGAGCAGGCAACTAAATGACTCAGAGCCGCTGCAGAAGATGATTTGTTGAGAGCAACGCTGAAAGCCACTGTCAATATTACTTCTTTTTTCTTTTTCTTTTTTTGCAGTACGCGGGCCTGTCACTGTTGTGGTCTCTCCCGTTGCGGAGCACAGGCTCCAGACGCGCAGGCTCAGCGGCCATGGCTCACGGGCCCAGCCGCTCTGCGGCATGCGGGATCTTCCCGGACCGGGGCACGAAACTGTGTCCCCTGCATCGGCAGGCGGACTCTCAACCACTGCACCACCAGGGAAGCCCTCCAATTGTTCTTTGATTCTGATTGGCTACTCTCACTCTTTGATCATTCTCCACCTGTCCTTGTTTTGTCTGGTATCATCAGATTCTTATGCAAATGAAGCACCCTTGTAAGTTGATTTGAAACCTTGTTTAGGAAGTAGTTGCTGATCTTTTCCCCTATTTCACATAGGCTAACTGTATGCTCATCCTAAGTAAGAAAGAAGTCCTTTCTTTCATTCTGTTTACTTTGAATAAGTAGTTCCTGATAACCAATAACTGTGCTCCCTAGCAATGACGGACCCCCAAGTAATCAACTGTTTAACAAGACACATTTAAACTGACAATCACACATGCCAAATACTTCTTTCCTACAGTATGCATCTCCAGAAAAGTCTGATCATGTATCTAAAATAATTAGATTTTGTTCGGTAATCAAACTCAATCAAATGAATTCTGTGTGAACTACTTTTATTCCCACGATGAGAAATGTGTGTCATATCCTCTGTTAATTTGCATATTTTTCCATAAACCTAAAACCAATCAATTTTGAAGAGTTATGATAATATAAAGAATCTGAGGCAATTACATGTCTTTTTAACAGGGATTCTAAATGCATTTCACTGCTGGTATTCATGTAGTAAAGTAGTCAAAACTTCTTTAACCCTTTTCATGACATCTCAATTAAGCTGTAATGATTGAGGCTCAGGACATTTCCTAGGATTAATGACTGGCTGGGAAAGTGGATGGCCTGAGGTGAAGCCAAGGGCCATTAATTCCCTCTGGTCATTAATCCCCCAGGAAATGTCTCAGGCCTGGTTTGATATTAGCATTGCAGGCTGCAAATATACTGTTGGATTTCCTGATTGGTTTGAAAATAATTTATTAAGATGTCATATTTTAATTTCTGCTCTGTGTACCCAACATTTCCAAATTTCCATTCCTGGTTCTCAATCGTGCAATGTTGATTGCAGTGACATAATAGAAACGATTTCTTTGGTCATACTGCACATTTTCTTTGAAACAGTCAAAACAAATTAAAGTTATTTTCAAAACCGAAGTTCCAAATGGGCATTTGTCCTTATGATGTTATTTGCTAGTGATAATCTTGGCCATGACAGTGAGTGGTTTTTTATTCAGGTATGTGTGTGGTATGTTCTAGTTGGTATCACCTAAGTTCAGAAAAGGTGTGTATGAGAATTGTCTAAAACTTGCATGTTCATCCATTCCCCTAGGCACTCAACTTTATCTTTAAATAATGGGCCACAAAGTTTGGAGTAGAATTTTTTTTGCTGAACTTGAGGCTATATCTGTATTAAATTTGAGAAAGTTTATTTTTTAGAAAATCTAAGAGAAGTTTTTACTTCAAGCATGTTGTTAGATACTGCTTCTTACACGCCAGTGTCCTTTTTATGAGGGCCAGGAGAAAAACTTCTTTGAGACTTCATATCAGAAATAGCTGTAATTAACCTAAGAAACTAGCATCTTTTTACCTGTTGGACACTATGGAACTTGCAACTGGTCTTATTTCTCTTGTCGGACTGCTAGAAAGCATAACGTCAAATTTCCAAGCCAGCTCTGGCAAAATTCTTAGAGCAGATATTTTGAGTGCCATTTTTACATCTGACTTTGTTTTCCTCTGCCCTACCTTCATTTATTTTCCTCCCTTATTCACCATCAAGTTCAGAATATGTATCTTTGTCAGCTCCTGCTAATTCTGTCTGGAGTGAGTTGGGATGTAATTAAGTAGTTAGTTAATTAATTATTAGCTGCATTGAGCAACATGCTTTTCTTCCCCTCCTTAGTCCAACGCTCCCTTTTATTCACTCCTCACATCTAGTCACGTCTCCTAATGTGCCTGCAGCTTGCCCACCTCTGAAGTACGTCTGTCAGGACAAGTCCGATGGGAGTCACCAGTCCCATAATACCTGGAACTAGAAGTCCCAGGGCTCTTTCCCAACGTGGTCACCAACTCAGTTATAAATTACTCTTGTTCCCTACCTGAAATTGCTGTAACCTCTGAAAGGCAGCTTTTGTAACAAATTGTTGCTTCTATTTTTTCAAACAAATCTCTGTTAACTAACTAGTTTTCTATCTTGGAATATCTATTTCGGATTGTAAATTTCTAAGAATGATAATCTACCTGATAACACACAAAATGTCAAATGTAAATAGTTGCTCATTAAGTTCTACTTTTATTAAAATGTCAATGGAAAGTGACTCAATGGAAAAGAGGAATGAGGTAAATTAAATTAGGTGAAAGACTATTAGACCCCTCCCCCAACACAATGACCCCTTCAGGGGCAATGTGCAGAATCAGGCTTGGCAAAGGGACATTACCATGCAAGAGGTAAGAAGGATCATCTGTCCATCTATCTACCCGTCTACTTATCTTTCTCTGTCTATAATTTTTATGATTGGCATGAAATCCTTGAGTCAACTGAAGGTCAGTGCAGGAAATACACTGCCCTGGGCTTACACAACTGGGCTTATTGATCTGAGCTGTAAAATGACAACACAAGGTCTGTATTCTGTCCTCAGATCAATGACACATGTGTGTGTGTTCCTGAAGCACATGGTATACGCTGCGTCTGTCTGGCAGAAACATTTGTGCTTAAAATACAGCCTGACAGTTCCCTGCCATCTTGCAAAACAGTGTGGCTTATTTAGAACAAATCTGTTATGACTGACCACAGAAAGTTGCATGTGTGTTTCTGAGCCTCTCCCTATGAATAGGCAAAAGGACCATCTGGGCACGTGGCATTTACACATCTTTGAGCAAAGTTAGCATTCTGCCTCCCAGTAAAATCCATCTCTCAGGGACTCTGTGGGTTTGTAATGCTTCCTGTAGAATGAAGGAGGAAAACAAATGCACTTCAGTAAAACAGAAGTATCTTTTTTTTTCATCTGTCATAGCCACAGTTTGATAGTATCTGTATTTCATTTTCACTTCGGAATATCATAAGAGAGAGAAATGGCAGGAAGCAAGTTGCTTCCACATGGTTGTGAAAGGGAGTTGTTATATTTGGTTGCTCTCTGTGGCACATCTCTGTGAAATTTTTTTAAAAATCTAGCTACCATCCTTGTGGTGGGGGAAAAAAAGGAATGTCCTTAAAATAATACAGTGATCATATTGACATTCCATCTTTGTCTATCTTTATTAAAAATCAATCTGACTTATAATTCAGACAAATATTTATGTATTTATCTTAAAACATGTATTTTATTGGGCAATGCAGAATACTCAGAGAAAACATGAATTAAGATAGACTTAGTTATTTTGTAATTGAAAGTTATTAAACTCCAAAAACTTTCTAATATTAAGGAATTCAAGGGATTTTGCTTAATCATAGAGTAAGATGATTTTTTTTTAAAGAAAAGTCACCAGAATTTATACAGCCAAACGAATTACTGACCATTGCTAGAAAGGATCATTTTTTTCACTCAGAACATTTTTATCTCCTCTTTTAAAATGACTTTCACAACATATGGTTTATTCTTTTCACTATCCTTGACAGTAACTGTCTTTCATCCTGAAATAATGAATTAATTTAGAAAAGAGTCAAACTGGGGCAAGTATTACTAACAAGAAGGATGGTCAACTGGGAACTAACCTTTTTGGTTGAAGAAGGTGTGTAAGTATAAGACAATGAGGCTAATCTCAAATGTCCTTTCAACTCTAAAATTCGACAAGACATTCCCTGAGATAATCTTTTGCAACTTGTAAATTCAGAGAGCAATTCCAAAGGAAAAGTGCCAAAATGTTTTACAGCAATGGCAACATTGCTAAATTTCATGAAGAGCATCCAGAGGGCGCCATTTTGAAAGACAATCACATTTTGTCACAAACGATCATGGAGAAATATTGTCAGTCCCATTGCTTTCTAGTTACATATTTTACTTAAGCTTCAGCTGTTATCCTTTCATCGAGTGCAATACTAAATGAGCTAAATTGTTGCCAAATCTCAACTTCCACATACTTGCCCTCTTGCTCTTTGTATCTGTAGTCCCTGCCGTGATCTAGGTCAGGGGTCAGCAATTTGGAGGTTGGGGGAGCAGATATTAAATATATTAGGCTTTGCAGGCCAAGAGGCAAAATCAAGAGTATAATGCAGGTATTTATATAATAAGAGAGAAAACCCCTGTCCCACTTGCCCGGGGTGGGTATTCCAGGTAATGAGGACACTTTGTGACCAGTTGCTGTCTGACGAAGACTATCTCAGGTTGATGATGGACTAGACTAAGGGGGAAGGACCTAGCAGGCAGTGGGATAGGTGGCTGCCATGGTCGCTGTCACTGTCTAGTGAAATCAGATCCAGTGTACCATCTCAACTTGGACAGCTGCTCAGAGGTGAGGCCATTCACCACACAGAGATTTTACCACTTGGTGCATACCAGTTGCCAAAGCAGAGTCCCCAGCATATAGGTGGCAATTGGCACAGACCCTGGGCAGTGGCAAGGTGTGACTGTGGAGGTGGTTGCTGGGTGCGAAAGGGGCTTGGGGAAGGATCCTTCCATGCCTCCTACCTGGCCCTGGGTCTCCATGGCTCTTAGTGCTAGCTTGCTGGGGTAGCGCTCACAGGCAGGACAAAAACAGGCAGCAGGCTAGATTTGGCCCACCCATGGTTTGTCAACTTGTGGTTAAGATTACCGCTTGTCTGCTATCCTTGTTTTACTAAATCCCAAGAAAGGGCCATTTCCTTGAGAAATAGTCTTTCCTGAGGAAAATAGTAATAGGCATAAAAAGATCTTACAATCATCCTCAGGAACTTGTTTGGGGGTTTAGTAGCTACTACATCCAATAAATTATTTTTAGGTCTACCCCAAACTCATCACTTAGCAGTTTCTCCTATTCTTCACTTTAGCAGAAAAATTAAATGTCCCAAATCCCATCATGAATAATGGAGCCTAGGTAGATTTTTAAGTGGTTCTGCATTCTTTCTCTAGAGTCTAAATAGCACTATGGTTGACAGCAGGGGTCAGCAAACTATAGCTTGTGGGACAAAACCAGTCACCCCCTCCCATTTTTATATGGCTCACAGCTAAGAAAGATTTTTACATTTTTAAATGGTTGGAAAAAAATCAAAAGAAATATACTATTTTGTGACACATAAAAATTTATGAAATTCAAATTTTAGTGTCCATAAATAAAGTTTTATTGGAACACAGCCATGCTTATTCATTTACATATTATCTATGCCTGCTTTGCACTAAACGGCAGAGTTGAGTAGTTGCGACAGAGACCATATGGCCTGCAAAGCCTAAAATATTTACTATCTGGCCCTTTACAGAAAAAAAAAAAAATGCCAACTGCTGGTTTAGAGTACGACTCTAAAATCAGACTGTCTGTGTTCAAATCCCTCCTCACCATTTTTAGTACTGTGTTCTCTTGGACAATTTACTTAACCTCTTTTTGTATCAGTTCCTTCATCTATGAAACAGGCATATGGTAGCACCTACTTCATATATTGATGTGAACAGTAAATGTATTTATGTATGTAAACAACTGGAACATAGTAAGCATTCAATAAATGTTAGTTATTTTTACTGAGCTTTTCTGAAATTGGATTTTACTTGTACAAATATGCATAATAATGAAACAAATATCATCTTTCCACCTAACAAAGCAATCAGGTGGCAAAAGTATTTGAATTTTTCACATGAAGTGTGTTGGTATTGTATACATTAATAAGAAACACTTAGTTGGGACTACAGATGTTGTACAGGGATGTGGAAGACACCATAACTTCTTCCAGAATTTATTACTCTACTGAAAGAACGAAGTTCAAACACATGAAACAGAAGTACCTTAAAAAGATTACTTTCTATATCAAAAGATTTTAAAAACATACAGTTTTTTCTACTGCTTTAATAGCAACAGAATATTTAATTACCTTGACTCCATTTATTGAGATTAATAATAAAATCAACATACAGAAATCAGTTACATGGAAGAATCAATATTGTGAAAATGACTATACTACCCAAAGCAATCTACAGATTCAATGCAATCCCTATCAAATTGCCAATGGCATCTTTTACAGAACTAAAACTAAAAATATTAAAATCTGTATAGAGACACAAAAGACCCCGGATAGCCAAAGCAGTCTTGAGGGAAAGAAACGGAACTGGAGGAATCAGACTCTGTGACCTCAGACTATACTACAAAACTACAGTAATCAAGACAATATAGCACTGGCACAAAAACAGAAATACAAATCAATGGAACAGGATAGAAAGCCCAGAGATAAACCCATGCACCTATGGTCAACTAATCTATGACAAAGGAGGCAAGGATATACAGTGGAGAAAAGACAGTCTCTTCAGTAAGTAGTGCTGGGAAAACTGGACAGCTACATGTAAAAGAATGAAATTAGAACACTCCCTAACACCATACACAAAAATAAACTCAAAATGGATTAGAGACCTAAATGTAAGACTGGGCACTATAAAACTCTTAGAGGAAAACATAGGAAGAACACTCTTTGATGTAAATCACAGCAAGATCTTTTTTGATCCACCTCCTAGAGTAATGGAAATAAAAACAAAAATAAACAAATGGGACTTAATGAAACTTAAAAGCTTTTGCAAGGCAAAGGAAACTACAAACAAGACAAAAAGACAACCCTCAGAATGGGATAAAATATTTGCAAACGAATCAATGGACAAAGGATTAATCTCCAAGATATATAAACAGCTCACGCAGCTCAATATTTAAAAAACAAACAACCCAATCAAAAAATGGGCAGAAGATTTAAATAGACATTTCTCTAAAGAAGACATACAGATGGCCAAGAAGCACATGAAAAGCTGCTCAACATCACTAATTATTAGAGAAATGCAAATCAAAACTACAATGAGGTATCACCTCACACCAGTTAGAATGGGCATCATCAGAAAATCTACAAACAACAAATGCTGGACAGGGTGTGGAGAAAAGGGAACCCTCTTGCACTGTTGCTGGGAATGTAAGTTGATACAGCCACTACGGAGAACAGTATGGAGGTTCCTTAAAAAACTAAAAACACAAGTACCATATGACCCAGCAATCCCACTGCTGGGCATATACCCAGAGAAAACCATAATTCAAAAAGACACATGCATCCCAATGTTCACTGCAGCACTATTTACAATAGCCGGGTCATGGAAGCAACCTAAATGCCCACCGACAGACGAATAGATAAAGAAGATGTGGTACATATATACAATGGAATATTACTCAGCCATAAAAAGGAACGAAATTGGGTCATTTGTAGAGACGTGGATGGACCTAGAGACTGTCATACAGAGTGAAGTAAAAGTCAGAAAGAGAAAAACAAATATCGTATATTAACGCATATATGTGGAACCTAGAAAAATGGTACAGATGAACCGGTTTGCAGGGCAGAAATAGAGACACAGATGTAGAGAACAAACGTATGGACACCAAGGGGGAAAGTTGGGGGCAGGGTGTGATGAATTGGGAGACTGGGAAAAATTAAAAGGAAAAAAAAGAAATCAGTTACATTTCTATACATTAACAACAAACTATCTGAAGGAGAAATTAAGAAAGCAATCCCACTTATAATTGCATCAAAACAATAAAATAGTTAGAAATAAATTTAACCAAGGAAGTGAAACACATGTACACTAAAAATTATGACACTGATGAAAGAGACTGAAGAAGACACAAATAAATGGAAAGATAGCCTATGTTCTTAACTTGGAACTTAACTGGACTATGAAATGTCCATAAAGATAGCCTATGTTCTTAACTTGGAACTTAACTGGACTATGAAATGTCCATACTACCCAAAGCAACCTACAGATTCAGTGCAATCACTATCCAACTTCCAATGTCATTTTTTCAGAGAAATAGAAGAAACTATCCTAAAATTTGTATGGAACCACAAAAGATCCTGTATACCCAAAGAAATCCTGAGAAAGAACAAAGCTGGAGGCATCACACGTTCTGATTTCAAAGTATATCACAAAGCTATAGTAATCAAAACAGAACAGTACTGGTATAAAAACAGGCACATAGGTTAGTAGAACAGAATACAAAGCCCAAACATAAACCCACTCATATACAGTCAAGTAATTTTTATTTATTTATTTATTTATTTTGCGATACATGGGCCTCTCACTGTTGTGGCCTCTCCCGTTGCGGAGCACAGGTTCCGGACATGCAGGCTCAGCAGCCATGGCTCACGGGCCTAGCCGCTCCACAGCATGTGGGCTCTTCCTGGACCGGGGCACGAACCCATGTCCCCTGCATCGGCAGGCGGACTCTCAACCACTGCGCCACCAGGGAAGCCCCAGTCAACTAATTTTTGACAAAGGAGTCAAGAACACGCAATGGAGAAAAGATAGTGTCTTCAATAAATGCTTTTGAGAAAACTGGATAGCCACATGCAAAAGAATGAAACTGAACCCCTATCTTATACTACTCACAAAAATTGGCTCGAGATGGATTAAAGACTTACATGTAAGACCTAAAATCGTAAGCCTCCTGGAAGAAAACATAGGAAAAATATTCTTAACATTGATCTTGGTGAAAATTTCTTAGAGAAATTACTGATTAAGAAATTATTAAGAAGACAAAAAATACAGGCAACGAGGGCTTCCCCAGTGGCGCAGTGGTTGAGAGTCTGCCTGCCGATGCAGGGGACACAGGTTCGTGCCCCGGTCCGGGAGGATCCCACATGCCGCAGAGCAGCTGGGCCCGTGAGCCATGGCCGCTGAGCCTGTGCGTCCGGAGCCTGTGCTCCGCAAGGGGACAGGCCACAACAGTGAGAGGCCCACATACCGCAAAAAAAAAAAAAAAAACATACAGGCAATGAAACCTAAAGTAAACAAGTGGGACTACATCAAACTAAAGAGCCTCTGCACAGCTAAGGAACAACAAAAACTGAAAAGGCAACCTACAGAATGGGATAAAATATCTGCAAACTATTCATCTGAAAAGGTGTTGATATCCAAAATATGTAAGAACTCATGCAACTCAATAGCAAAAGAGTAAATAAACTAATTAAAAAATGGGCAAATGACCCGAATAGATATTTTTCCAAAGAAGACATAAAAAAGACCAATAAGTATATAAAAAGGTGCTCAATACCACTAATCATGATTAGCGTATCAAGGAAACACAAAACAAAACCATGATGAGATATCACCTCACACCTGTTAAAATGACTATCAGGAAGACAAGAGATAACATGTATTGGTGAGAATGTGGAGAAAAAGGAATCTCATACACTGTTGGTAGGAATGTACATTGGTGCAGCCACTATTGAAAACTGTGGCAGTTCCTCAAAAAATTAAAAATTTAAGTATCATATGATCCAGCAATCCTATTCCCGGGTATATAACCAAAGAAACTGAAATCAGTATCTCGAAGAGAAATCTGCACACCCATGTTTATTGCAGCATTATTCACAATACCCAATATATGGAAACAACCTAAATGTACTTTGACAGATGAATGGATAAGGAAAAAAGTATATATATCACAACAGAATATTATTCAGCCATATAAAAGAAGGAAATCCTGCCATTTGCAACAATATGGATGAACCTGGAGGGTATTATGCTAAGCGAAATCAGTCAGACAAAGACAAATACTGTATGGTATCACTTACATGTGGAATCTTTAAAAAAAAAAAAAAGCAGATTTCATAGAAACAGAGAATAGAAAGGTGGATGCCAGGGGCTGGGGGGATAAGGAAATGAGGTTGATATAAGTGAAAGGGCACATATTTTCAGTTACAAGAAGAATAAGTTCTGGGGATCTAACATACAGCATGGTGACTATAGTTAATAATATGGTATTGTATACTTGAAAGTTACTGCAAGTGGATCTTAAGCATTCCCACCACACACAAACAAAAAATAGTTAACTATGTGAGGTGATGGATGTGTTAATTATCTTAATCCTGGTAATCATTACACAATGTATGTGTCTATCATATCATCACAGTATACAATTTAAATACATACATTTGTCAGTTATTCCTTAATAAAGTTAAAAAAATTACTTTTTCTACAAAAAAATTAAAAAACATCCAATTTTTTTCTACTGTTTTATAGCAACTCAGAATGATCTCAAAATACTTTATTTATTGAGACTAATAACACTGTTGAGCCACAATTCATCTGCTATTCTTTCCCTTATCAACATGCTTGCCGCCTATAACCTAATGTTTATTAGTCCCACGCATGGGGTAGAATAATGGCTGAAAAATGAATTGTAAATTAGTGTTTTTTTCTTCTCACTGACATCAGGGATTATAAGTAGACTTCAAATTTCCCAAGGCATTCTAAATGGAAAATACGGTTAGTACATAAATTCCAAAACTCCTAATCAAAAAGTCCTATTTTGAACTTGAAGTTGATAACTACAGACTTTCCCAATAAGGGAAACATGACCATTCATTAAGTCAACAACTATTTATTGCATACCACAGAGTACAGAGTTGTAAACAAACCAGATAGCCAATATTCCCGTGGAACCTGGCACTCTCGTGGTTCTGGAATGGTACAAAATGATCCTGACTTACTTCTCTCAAAGTTCCTTCCAGTCTATCCAGTCAAGAATTGCACACTAATATTCCCCAAACCCTATTTTTGTCAGTACATTTTCTTGTTAAAAAAGCTAAGGAACAACAAAAACTGAAAAAGGCAACCTACAGAATGGGATAAAATATTTGCAAACTCTACATCTGATCAAATCAAGTGTAAACTCCTTAGCACGGCACTTAAAGGCTTTTTGTGATCTGACCCAAGACTATCGTTGTGAATTTTCTCTTGTTACTGCATTTCCACCATTTGCTCCCCCATCTCTAAATCCTCAAGAAAGACTATTTTAATAGGAAATGAAAATTGCCTAGTGTCCATGGAAAACTTTTAAATTTAAACCATGTGAACAAAGCGCAAATGGGGTTTTATTCTTTCTCTCAGATATCTTTTTGTCCCCTTTCTAGCATAAAGCTTGACTCTTTAACTATGGTATTACAATACTCAATCTTAATCAATGCTTCCTGGAACTGTTTCTGCCATACCTAAACTGCCTCTTATTTTTTAAACATTTTTTTTCCTTTGCTCAATTTAATACTCAAGGTCATGGTGGGTCATTCAACATTAAATTTCAAACTTTCATTGTATTGCAGTGACTAAAATTTTATTTAAAGCCTTCAACATTCAAATTTTGCCAGACTAGAAGCTACATGAGGACAAGAGCTGGGACTATATGACCATCTTATCAAGTGCCATATCTCCAGCAGAAAGGAATCCATAAATAGTGTGATTAAATCCATGAATCCTATTTTCTCTCTAAAAGCTTTTAGCATTCCTCCCTCAATTTTTACTTAATCAAATATCATTTAATGCCTCAGCTGCATCAAGCAGATACTATACTAATCTATAATAATGCAAAGATAAAAAACAAACATTGAAAAACTTAACACTACCTTTTATTAAAGTTAATGGGAGTATAAATTTTTCTTCTCCCATGTTTCAATAAAATTTGATTTGAACCTTTGTAATAATTCTGAACAAAGCCTTCAGGCTATGATTAATTAAAAAAAAAAAAGATATTTGTATTATTCCACCCAGAACACTCTAAGCATTTGGAAATCAGGGACCAGTCTCTTCTGTCTTTGAATTTCCTTAGAATTTTTAGGCAATACTTTATATGTAGTCAATGCTAAACAAAAGTTTCACTGAACTGAACAATTTAGGCAATAAAAATCATTAACATACACACAGCACCTACATTATAAATGTATAATGCCGTGCAGCAAACTTCACACGTAATAGTCACATATACAACTTCAGCTTACATTTGTAATTTGTTTTCCATTTTGTGTTGTTATTTTACATAAAGAGTAAGAACTTTAGAAACCCAGGATCCAAGATGCGTAGGTCAGCCTTGTCAGTAGATGTGCCACAGCCCACAGTCCACAACATATAATTCTCCATTACTGCAGACCCAAGCTGAACTTTACTAGAAGCTAATTCCAGAGAGGAGTGTTCTTGTCTCACGCTTCACCATTTTGGTTACAGCTTATCTTTTTCCTAATTCATTCACCACACAATGATTTATAGAACAGACCTTAACTCAGTCATATTGATCTGCCTCTTGTGGTTATTATGATGGAGTCAAATTTTACTGCATTTTCAAGTTTGAAATTCTATGTAACCCTATCAAGTTTCCAACTAATACTTTCAATGGCTTTTGATTCAGTGTAATTTCCTTTTTTTACAGCAATGGTCTTACACGTTTAAAACAGAAATAGAATACCTAGGGAGCGACATCTTAAGTAAATGAAGGCCTTTATTAGAAATAAAAACAATTGTGTCAGTCCAAATTGATACATGGGTTGCACTTCTGGATGGGATCATAATTCATTTTTTAAAAAGAATGATTTTATATTAGCGTGTCCTGGCATTTACAAGGAGGTTAGGTGGTAGTTATGAATTTGCATATAAACAGAAAACTAACACAAAGATAAGCTTGTTTCACTGTTATTTTACTTAATGAACTACATTAAACTTTTAATTTGGGAAAAAATATCTCTGCAAATCATCAGTTTCTAAATTAGATCCCCAAGCTGCTTGCCATCTCAACAAAAACTCTCCTAATACTTCACTAATGTGGTGGGGGTTATTAGAGGGAATCTTTCTCATTTTTCAACTGCTTCACTTTAAAATATCTTTCTATGCCTCCTCTCTTTAGTCTCAAAGACTTCTCCCTTCTCCTTTCAAAGGTTATCCCCTCTACTTGCACTCTTTTTTTTTTTTTTGTGGTACGCGGGCCTCTCACTGTTGTGGCCTCTCCCGTTGCGGAGCACAGGCTCCGGACGCGCAGGCTCAGCGGCCATGGCTCACGGGCCCAGCCGCTCCGTGGCATGTGGTATTTTCCCGGACCGGGGCACGAACCCATGTCCCCTGCATCGGCAGGTGGACTCTCAACCACTGTGCCACCAGGGAAGCCCTACTTGCACTCTTAATTGCTTTCCCTTTTGTGCAGTTTCTCCTCTGCCAATTTTCCCATCTCTGCCTTGTCTTCCAGCTCTCCTTGTCCAGAGGAAACTCCTTATTTTTTCTTACAAATTTATGTATAGATCTCATTATCCAACAAATTCACTTTGCTACTTTGTTGTCTCTCATGGACAGGTCATGTTTCTGAACTTCTTTTCACTGCCAGATTCTAAAACTACCTTCATTTTATTTATTTATTTATTTATTTTTGGCTGTGTTGGGTCTTCATTTCTGTGTGAGGGCTATCTCTAGTTGTGGCAAGCGGGGGCCACTCTTCATCGCGGGCCTATCACTATCGCGGCCTCTCTTGTTGCGGAGCACAGGCTCCAGACGCACAGGCTCAGTAGTTGTGGCTCACAGGCCTAGTTGCTCCACGGCATGTGGGATCTTCCCAGACCAGTGCTCGAACCCGTGTCCCCTGCATTAGCAGGCAGATTCTCAATCACTGCGCCACCAGGGAAGCCCAAACTGCCTTCATTTTTAAGCACCTATTACCCTCTTATTCCTATGGACAATCTCCTAACTTTTATTACACTCCTGAAATTGCACTCTTGAAGATTTCATAGTCTTGGTGCTCTCTTTGAGATCAAATTCAAGTAAATTGTCAGATTTTGTAACCCTCCATCTTTCTGGAATTTCTGGGAGATTTGATTATAACCAATGTCTGCAGCTTCCTGGAATATTATCCCATCTCTTTAATTAAAATTTTCTACCTTTTCATTGGCTGCTTCTTTCTATTTAAAACACTCACTAGAAGTAAGGTATCTTCAACTTTTTGCTGTGTGCCTTCTAATTTTTCTTGCTTATGGTTTTCTACTACTTTCCCATATCTTTTGTTATTAGGTGTGTCCTGTAATGTAAAAAGTTATCAAGAAAGAAACTGATAACTGTGATTCTCATTTTTTTTACTTCCAAATCCAGGGAAGTGCTTTATTGTGCTTCTAAATATCTTCTTTGACTTCAGGAGAAATGGGGAACAGTAGCTTTGGTGTTTCCTGCTCACAAAGAAGAGATTTTTTGAGAGAAAAGGCAGATGGAACAGGACTGACCAGAAGGAAGCTGAAGCACCTCAAAGCAAGTGGGGGTGGCTAGACTCAGTCCCTGGTTCCAGATGGCACGCCTCCAAGGCCCACAATGGGTAGAGAGGATGAAGGCTGAGAGAGCATCTCTGAGTGCATTTGTGTCCTGGGTACCAAGGCTCAAAAGCAGTATCACATAATAGAAAAAGCAAAAGAAGCAACACTGAAGACATAGACCCTCTCAAATTAAGAGCCTAGTTTCTCCCATTTTCCAGCCTCAAACATGCTCAAGATTCTTTTATGACCACATTGGATGTGGGCTTGGGGAGCCTCAATAATAACTTAGGTTCAGTTTTCTGCCAACCAGATAGGTAAGAAATCAGAGCAGATTAAAGTTCATTTAGAGATATAGATATGTTGAATCTTAGGGCAACATTAATTCTCCAAATTTATATTACCTGCTTCGACCACTCTTCTGAATTTTAGTTCTGGTAGCAAAATCTACAGTTTCTCTTGCATGCTACATTATGACCTCTAGATCAATTTATCTTTCAGTAGGGTTAGATTTTAGGTTATAAATAACACGGCAAAGAACATGCCTATGACCGTGTCTTTCTTTTGGATTATTTCCATAAGATAAATTCCCAGAAGTGGACTCACGAGGTCAAGATCAGAGTCAGGTGGTGGGCAAGAATTCAATGAGAGACTTATTGAGGCAAGATGAATTGTTTATCATGTATGGAAAACTAAAATAAGTATAAAAGAAGCCTTTGGGAGAAAATCTATCTATGTTGTTCTCTCTTCTGTTTTCACACTTATACTCTCTCATCAGCCAATCTCCCAGTTCTCTCACCTTTATCAGTCTAATTCTGTGTTTCCTCACCTATTGACACTCTGTTGTGGTACAGGGCAGGGGAGGGATCTTTCCTCTGCATGGGAGGGTGTTTGACAGCATTCCCAGTCTCTACCTACTAGACACCAGTAGCAAACAAACTCCTTCCAAGCTGTGACAATCTAAAATGTCTCCAGACTGTGCCAAATGTCCCCTGAGGGTGAACCACTCTACTACATCAGGTTACAAGTTTCTTTAAGTCAACTATTTTGACACAAAAGATACTTTGGCACATCTATTTTATTTAGTCTTTTTTGATGTATGAAATTTTGATGCATCCTGAAAAGCTCAGTTATAAAAGTTATTTTTTAAAAAATGAAGTACTGTTGATATGAGATCATTTCCCCATATTTTTGAACCTCACTAGAACCCTTATCCGATCTCTAATCTCATCTTTCACTGAGTCTCACCTCATCAAAGATGAAGTAATTCCCAGGTATGGGATGAATGTTTAAAATATTTGTTGCTCATATCTACACACACACACACACACAAATTGCATCATGCAATCTCATCAAAATAGCAGTTTCGAAATACCCTGCTTTGCTGTTAACTATACGTCTCTCCTGCTTCTCTCTTCTTTTTCTGTGGCATAACCCTCCATCTCATGCTATCAAATTATGTGGGATGCCCATTTTTGTTAGGTATGCTGAGTAGCAAGGGTGAGATGTGTACTTTAATGTGTACTTTCAAGGAACTTGAAATGTTCCTTTAACATGGTAGTTCATAAGACTGACCCATGGAGTAGTGTGAGAAAAGGCACAGTCAAGGATCTCTTAGGAGAGCAGAGATAGATGGCTAGAAAATTTCTCCAAAAGTCTGTAAAATTGATATGTTAGGAAGCAGCATATTGACTTTATAGATTCAAAGATCATACAAACTTAAAGAGTTCAGAGTATTAAGACCTTCTGAACCTGGAATAAAACCCAGAACAGGAATTACATGTAAGCGGTGCCAATGATTTAAATTCTGACTCCATGATGGCCAGTTTCTCTGTTTCATTTTCCCTAAGGATAAAACTCTAAGTTATCTGGGTAAAACGGAAAAAAAAGATCAAATGGATTGGGTATTAGGGATCCTGGACTCTCCTCAGGTACTGCTGCAGATTTTTCTCAATGCTACAATGTTTGAGCCCTGGTTTCACTACCTCTTCTTCCTCCCTCCAATGGGCAGTGTGAAAATCACCATCATTATCATTAAAGGAAGGGAAGCACCTAGAAAGAAATCAACCCACAAACGTAACAGCTTAAATGTTAACCAGCTTTGTGGTTGTTTGTGATGAATAACTATTTTCAGATTGCATTTCAGCCATTTATATTAAAATGCTATATCAGTGCAAAATAACAGAGTTGCTGTAGGCTGCCACCCAGCTGCTCATTTCCCTGTCAGAAGCTGTTTCTTTTCAGATGTAATCTGGTAAGAAGCAACTTGCCACCTTAAGGAATATTGGTGGATGTCAAAAGGAAAGACACTTCACACACACACACACACACACAAATGCATTATTGCTGAAAAAAACAGTGCAAGTTGATGTAAAGGCAGGCGTAAGGTTATTGGATCAAACTGTAGAAGATTAAAAAATCTTAAGGTTTTTAAAATGAATTTTAAAGTTTTTAAAATGAATTTTACTGAATTTTTAGCAACAAGAGTGACTAATTCCAAGGAAGTATGATACTATCAACAAACTTTTGAATAAGAGCTTCTCAAGTACAGGGACCTGATTTTGCTCATCTTTGAATCTCCAGTATCTATAACATGGCAATGAATAGGAGAGGTATTTAATATATACTTATTAGGTCAAATGCCATCTAGTCATTCCCAAATAGATGACTGACAAGATTTTTTTCATTGGAATACTTAGTCTTACAGCTCTCTCTGCCTGCTAGGCAGTGTGTCTATCCCTCTGCCCTCTGAACCTCAGTGTGAACTCATAATTTTATCCCAGGATAGTCCTTCTTCAGACACCTGTATTTTACGGCAAATCAGTTCACTCAATTAACCAAGAATAAAACTGCCGTTGACTTTGATTTTTCCCAGTTTGTTTTGTTTATTTCTCTTCTAAAATTACTCTCAGGTCTATTTCTACCACAGTCCCATCCTAACCTTAGTGTGGTGCAATGGACGTTCATGGACCTGGTCTCTAATTATGAGCAGTGGGACCAGAGCAAGTCTCTTGGTTTCTTTATATCTTAGTTTCTCTTCCGAAAAGTAAAGGGGCTGCACCTGATCCATGTTTTTCAAACAGCAAGTCACAACCTGTTAGAAAATCTTAAAATAAATATAATGTGTTCCCATCAGCATTTCTAAAATGTAAAAAGAACAGAGCCAAAAAATGTCAAATGTCATCATAAGTATTAAGGATAAATATTGTTCTGTCAAACATTTTTTTATAAGTATGTGTATATGTAAAACATTTCTGAACTATGGCTCATGGTTAAAAAAAAACTTGAAAGCCACTGCACTAGATAATTTGAAGGTCCTACATTTATAAATTATAGGATTTTATTCTGGGTCTTTACCATTTCATGCACAGATTATTTCAATAGCCTTCTAACTATTCTGCCTGCCTAGCGTCTCTTCCCCGTCCAATCCATCATGCACACTACTGCTAGGCTGCACTTATGCAGCTCTTTCCAAGTGTAATTCCCTGGTTCAAAATCCTTCAATCATTTCCTTTTAGAAGAAATTCCCATCCTTAGCTCAGAATCAAAAGTTCTTCCCCATCCACGTCCACTCTGTCTTTACAATCTAATCCTCCTCTGTTCTATATGAACTCGGGGTTTCATCAAATCTATCTACTTATCAAAAGCAGAAACTAACACACCATTGTAAAGCAATTATATTCCAATAAGATGTTAAAGAGGGATTGGTTCAAAATGGTGGAGTAGAAGGACGTGCTCTCATTCCCTCTTGCAAGAGCACTGGAATCACAAATAACTGCTGAACAATCATTGACAGGAAGACACTGGAACTCACCAGAAAAGATACCCCACATCCAAAGAAAAAGGAGAAGCCACAATAAGATGGCAGGAGGGGTGCAATCACAATAAAATCAAATCCCATAACTGCTGGGTGGGTGACACACAAACTGGAGAACACTTATACCACAGAAGTGCACCCACTGGAGTGAAGGTTCTGAGCCCCATGTCAGGCTTCCGAACCTGGGGGCCGGCAACGAAAGGAGGAATTCCTAGAGAATCAGACTTTGAAGGCTAGCGGGATTTGACTGCAGGACTTCGACAGCACTGGGGGAAACAGAGACTCCACTGTTGGAGTGCACACACAATGTAGTGTGCACATTGGGGCCCAGGGGAAGGAGCAGTGACCCCATAGGAGACTGAACCAGACCTACCTGCTAGTGTTGGAGGGTCTCCTGCAGAGCCAGGGGTGGCTGTGTATCATCGTGAGGACAGGGACACTGGCAGCAGAAGTTCTGGGAAGTACTCCTTGGTGTGAGCCCTCCCAGAGTCCGCCATTAGTCCCACCAAAGATCCCAGGTAGGCTCCAGTGTTGGGTCGCCTCAGGCCAAACAGCCAAGAGGGAGGGAACCCAGCTCCACCCATTAGCAAACAAGAGGATTAAAGTTTGACTGAGCTCTGCCCACCAAAGCAACAGCCAGCTCTATCCACCACCAGTCCCTCCCATCAGGAAACTTGCACAAGCCTCTTAGATAGCCTCATCCACAGAGGGCAGACAGCAGAAGCAAGAAGAACTACAATCCTGCAGCCTGTGGAACAAAAACCACATTCACAGAAAGATAGATAACATGAAAAGGCAGAGGGCTATGTACCAGATGAAGGAACAAGATAAAACCCCAGAAAAACAACTAAATGAAGTTGAAATAGGCAACCTTCCAGAAAAAATAATTCAGAATAATGATAGTGAAGATGATCCAGGACCTCGGAAAATGAATGCAGGCAAAGATTGAGAAGATGCAAGAAATGTTTAACAAAGACCTAGAAGAATTAAAGAACAAACACCTAGAAGAATTAAAGAACAAACAAACAGAGATGAACAATACTATAATTGAAATGAAAAATACACTAGAAATCAGTAGCAGAATAACTGAGGCAGAAGAATGGATAAGCGACCTGGAACACAGAATGGTGGAATTCACTGCTGTGGAACAGAAAAAAGATTGAAAAGAAATGTGGACAGCCTAAGAGACCCTTGGGACAACATTAAATGCAACAACATCGCATTATAGGGGTCCCAGAAGGAGAAGAGAGAGAGAAAGGATGCGAGAAAGTATTTGAAGAGATTATAGTCGAAAACTTCCCTAACATGGGAAAGGAAATAGCCACCCAAGTCCAGGAAGTGCAGAGAGTCCCAGGCAGGATAAATCCAAGGAGAAACATGCCGAGACACATAGTAATCAAATTGACAAAAATTAAAGACAAAGAAAAATTATTGAAAGCAACAAGGGAAAAACGACTAATAACATACAATGGAACTTCCATAAGGTTAACAGCTGATTTCTCAGCAGAAACTCTACAAGGCAACAGGCAGTGACATGACATATGTAAAGTGATGAAAGGGAAGAACCTACAACCAGGATTACTCTACCCGGAAAAGATATCATTCAGATTTGATGGAGAAATCCAAAGTCTTACAGACAAGCAAAAGCTAAGAGAATTCAGCACCACCAAACAAGCTCTACACAAATGCTAAAGGAACTTCTCTAAGTAGGAAACGCAAAAGAAGGAAAGGACCTATAAAAACAAACCCATAACAATTAAGAAAATGATAATAGGAACATACATATAGATAATTACCTTAAATGTGAATGGATTAAATGCTCCAACCAAAAGACACAGGCTCACTGAATGGATACAAAAACAAGACACATATACATGCTGTCTACAAGAGACCCACTTCAGACTTAGGGACACATACAGACTGAAAGTGAGGGAATGGAAAAATATATTCCATGCAAATGGAAATAAAAAGAAAGCTGCAGCAGCAATACTCATATCAGATAAAATAGACTTTAAAATAAAGAATCTTACAAGAGACAAGGAAGGACACTACATAATGATCAAGGGATCAATCCAGGAAGAAAATATAACAATTATAAATATATATGCACCCAACATAGGACCACCTCAATACATAAGGCGACTGCTAACAGCTATAAAAGACGAAATCGACAGTAACACAATAATAGTTGGGGATTTTAACACCTCACTTACACCAATGGACAGATCATCCAAACAGAAAATTATTAAGGAAACACAAGCTTTAAATGACACAATAGACCAGAAAGATTTAATTGATATTTATAGATCATACCATCCAAAAACAGCAGATTACACTTCCTTCTCAAGTACACACGGAACATTCTCCAGGATAGATCACATCTTGGGTCACAAATCAAGCCTCAGTAATTTTAAGAAAATTGAAATGATATCAAACATCTTTTCTGACCACAACGCTATGAGATTACAAATCAATTACAGGGAAAAACACATAAAAAACACAAATACATGGAGGCTAAACAATACGTTACTAAATAACCAAGAGATCACTGAAGAAATCAAAGAGGAAATCAAAGAATACCTAGAGACAAATGACAACGAAAATACTATGATCCAAAACCTGTGGGATACAGCAAAAGCATTTCAAAAGGGAAGTTTATAGCAATACAAGCCTACCTCAAGAAACAAGAAAAATCTCAAATAAATAATCTAACCTTATACCTAAAGGAACTAGAGAAAGAAGAACAAACAAAACCCAAAGTTAGCAGAAGGAAAGAAATCATAAAGATCAGAGCAGAAATAAGTGAAATAGAAACAAAGAAAACAATAGCAAAGATCAATAAAACTAAAAGACGGTTCTTTGAGAAGATAAACAAAATTGATAAACCATTAGCCAGACTCATCAAGAAAAAGAAGGAGATGACTCAAATCAATAAAATTAGAAATGAAACAGGAGAAGTTACAACAGACACTGCAGAAATACAAACCATCTTAAGAAATTACTACACCAACTCTATGCCAATAAAATGGACAACCTGGAAGAAATGGACAAGTTCTTAGAAAGGTGTAACCTTCCAAGACTGAACCAGGAAGAAATAGAAAATATGAAGAGATCAATCACAAGTAATGAAATTGAAACTGTGATTAAAAATCTTCCAACAAACAAAAGTCCAGGACCAGATGGCTTCACAGGTGAATTCTATCAAACATTTAGAGAAGAGCTAACACCCAACCATCACAAACTCTTCCAAAAAATTGCAGAGGAAGGAACACTCCCAAACTCATTCTATGAGGCCACTATCACCCTGATACCAAAACCACACGAAGATACTACAAAAAAAGAAAATTACAGACCAATATCGCTGATGAATATAAATGCAAAAATCCTCAACAAAATACTAGGAAACAGAATCCAACAACACATTAAAAGGATCATACACCATGATCAAGTGGGATTTATCCCAGGGATGCAAGGATTCTTCAATATACGCAAATCAATCAATGTGATACACCATATTAACAAACTGAAGAATAAAAACCATATGATCATCTCAATAGACGCAGAAAAAGCTTTTGAAAATAGTCAACATCCATTTATGATAAAAATTCTCCAGAAAGTGGGCATAGAGGGAACCTACATCAACATAATAAAGGCCATATACGACAAACCCACCATTCTCAATGGTGAAAAACTGAAAGTACCTCCTCTAAGATCAGGAAAAAAACAAGGATGTCCACTCTCATCACTATTATTCAACATAGTTTTGGAAGTCTTAGCCACGGCAACTAGAGAAGAAAAAGAAATAAAAGGAATATAAATTGGAAAAGAAGAAGTAAAACTGTCACTGTTTGCAGAAGACATGATACTATACATAGAGAATCCTAAAGATGCCACCAGAAAACTACTAGAGCTAATCAATGAATGTGGTAAAGTTGCAGGATACAAAATTGATGCACAGAAATCTCTTGCATTCCTATACACTAATGATGAAAAATCTGAAAGGGAAATTAAGGAAACACTCCCATTTACCACTGCAACAAAAAGAATAAAATACCTAGGAATAAACCTACCTAGGGAGACAAAAGACCTGTATGCAGCAAAGTATAAGATACTGATGAAAGAAATTAAAGATGATACAAACAGATGGAGAGATATACCATGTTCTTGGATTGGAAGAATCAACATTGTGAAAATGACTACACTACCGAAAGCCATTTACAGATTCAGTGCAATCCCTATCAAACTACCAATGGCATTTTCTACAGAACTAGAAAATCTTAAAATTTGTATGGAGACACAAAAGACCCCGAATAGCCAAAGCAATCTTGAGAAAGAAAAACGGAGTTGGAGGAGTCAGGCCGACTGACTTCAGTCTATACTACAAAGCTACAGTAATCAAGACAGTATGGTACTGGCACAAAAACAGAAATATAGATCAGTGGAACAGGATAGAAAGCCAAGAGATAAACCCATGCACCTATGGTCAACTATCTATGACAAAGGAGGCAAGGATATTCAATGGAAAAAAGACAGTCTCTTCAATAAGTGGTGCTGGGAAAACTGGACAGCTACATGTAAATGAATGAAATTAGAACACTCCCTAACACCATACACAAAATAAAGTCAAGGGGCTTACCTGGTGGCGCAGCGGTTAAGAGTCTGCCTGCCGATGCAGGGGACACAGGTTCGTGCCCTGGTCTGGGGGGATCCCACATGCCGTGGAGAGGCTAGGCCTGTGAACCATGGATCCTGAGCCTGTGCGTCTGGAGCCTGTGCTCTGCAATGGGAGAGGCCACAACAGTGAGAGGGCCGCGTACCACAAAAAAATTAAAAAATAAAAAAAAAAGAAACTCAAAATGGATTAGAGATCTAAATGTAAGACTGGACTCTTTAAAACCCTTAGAGGAAAACATAGGAAGAACACTCTTTGACATAAATCACAGCAAGATCTTTTTTGATCCAACTCCTAAGTAATGGAAATAAAAACAAAAATAAGCAAATGGGACCTAATGAAACGTAAAAGCATTTGCAAGGCAAAGGAAACTACAAACAAGACAAAAAGACAACCCTCAGAATAGGAGAAAATATTTGCAAACGAATCAGTGGACAAAGGATTAATCTCCCAAGATATATAAACTGCTCATGCAGCTCAATATTTAAAAAACAAATAACCCAATCAAAAAATGGGCAGAAGACCTAAATAGACATTTCTCCAAAGAAGACATACAGATGGCCAAGAAGCACATGAAAAGCTGCTCAACATCACTAATTATTAGAGAAATGCAAATCAAAACTACAATGAGGTATCACCTCACACCAGTTAGAATGGGCATCATCAGAAAATCTACAAACAACAAATGCTGGAGAGGGTGTGGAGAAAAGGGAACCCTTTTGCACTGTTGCTCGGAATGTAAATTGATACAGCCACTATGGAGAACACTATGGATGTTCCTCAAAAAACTAAAAATAGAATTACCATATGACGCAGCAATCCCACTACTGGGCATATACCCAGAGAAAACCATAGTTCAAAAAGACACATGCACCCCAATGTTCACTGCAGTACCATTTACAATAGCCAGGTCATGGAAGCAACCTAAATGCCCACCGACAGACGAATGGATAAAGAAGATGTGGTACGTATGTACAATGGAGTATTACTCAGCTATAAAAAGAAACGAAATTGGGTCATTTGTAGAGACATGGATGGATCTAGAGATTGTCATACAGAGTGAAGTAAGTCAGAAAGAGAAAAACAAATATCGTATATTAACGCATATATGTGGAACCTAGAAAAATGGTACAGATGAACCGGTTTGCAGGGCAGAAATTGAGACACAGATGTAGAGGACAAATGTATGGACACCAAGGGGGTAAAGTGGCGGCACAGGGGTGGTGGTGGTGGTGTGATGAATTGGGAGAATGGGATTGACATATGTACACTAATATGTATAAAATGGGTAACTAATAAGAACCTGCTGTATAAAACAGTAAATTAAATAAAAATTTAAAAAAATCTATTTACTTATCATCTCCTGAACATCCTTTCCAAATTGCTGCCCATAAATCTGGCCACACCCATTCTCCCAGCTTGGAATACTTACTCCAGGTATCCTCAGCTTATTTTTCCAGGTAAGCTCATTTTTGATGAAATTGATGAAAAGCCTTGGTAATATTTTGATCAGGATTATTGTGAAGAGAACAAAATTAATTTAAATAGAACAGAAAGCTTTAAAATATTGAATCCTTTTACCTACAAAGAATACATGTCTCTCCAGGTTTTCAAGCCTTCTTTTATGTCTCCTAGGTAGTGTTTTAAATTTCTCTTCATATATGTTCTAGGAAATTACCTTGCGTTTGGTAAGCACTTAATAAATATTTGTTAATGACAGGTTTATTAATTTTAAATGATGAATTCATACCTATTTTGGTTGGTGTGCTGTTTATTTTAATTCAGTCAACTAATAGTAAGATTAAAAGTTTAAAAAAATATACTTTAAAATGATTGGTTGAAACAATTTATAAATACGTTAAAAACAGGAAAGAGCCTTGGATGTCGAATTCTGAGAATTGGGGTTCATTTTTGCTACTCCTTGCTACTGCTTTAAAAACAAAGAGTAAGAAAACTTGGTAAAAACAAGCAATAAATCCAAAAACACTAGGCTTTCCTGGTACTACCACTGACTTGCTCTTCATCAGAAGGTTTATTACCTGTCATTCTGTTTTCCTTTTATAAGACCTGTTTGTCTCCTCTTCAATGCCCCTGAATACTCACTGTTAAACTGAAAATAGACTTCTCTGATATTAGGAGTAGGCTTTATACTCTCAA